>NC_087065.1:36389691-36535622 GCF_963678635.1 Symsagittifera roscoffensis | reverse complement strand
CAAATTGATTTTCCGAGCTCTCCCAAAGCACTATAGAGACCGTTTTGGCTGAAAATTTTTAAACAGCAGGCAAAATTTTGAAAAAACAGGCCAAAAAAGGCGATTTAAGGCAATTTTTGGAAAACTTTGACCAAAAAAAATTGCGTTTTTTCGGCGCGCGCTTCTCTCAAAATTAGTATATATTGGCGCCGAAGACGCCTTTAGAAAATTTTCAGGGCCCGTCACCAAAAATAGATATCTCAAAATAGTACAAAAGAGGGACCCCTTGGGTCGGCAGGGGGTCGAATCCCTGAGGGGGGGGGGGGGGGCGCCCCCTAAATCCGCCCTACTTACATTGTAACATCACTCATTCAGTCATAATATCACGTGAGACAAATGAAAAATTGAAACTAAAATATGGGGGAGGGGTGGAAAAAACCAAGTTTTTCTTTACATTCTTCGATTGTTACAAAAACTGACATGCGGACTATTCACGCTATGGCAGACATATGTGGTCCGCATTCTTAACCTTGTTTATTCCCTCATTAATCAAAATTGATTCTTAAGAGAGGAAGGGGTAAAAGAGCTGCCAATTCAAGCATTTCACGGAATTTCAAATCGCTTTTCCAACTTTTTTTTAATGCTTAGAAAACTCTTAGTCGCTTTCTCGTCAACAGAAAACAATCACTTTCTTGCGTTGTGATTTTTTTTTCATTTATTTTTTCACGAGTTTCTCGAAGAAGTTTCGTTTGTTCTGACCGCTTCCTTTTAGAATCTTCCACTAATGTTACACTTATCTCAACTGAATTATTGCATTGTGGTCAGGTAAAAGGTTGGTCTGGTAAAAGAGGAGGCGGATCAATAAGCAGAATGATCTAAGAGCAGAACGGGTCCAAGAGCAGAAAGAGAAAAATGTAAAATTTATTAACTTATACGGGCTAATTGATAAAAACAATTATTAGAATCGTCAATAATACCAAGAAAATGAATTAATTATGCATGAAACTTTACTAATAGAAACGTTGGGGTCGGTTGTTAGATCCCTTCGTTTCTATTAGTAACTAAAATAGTCTCAGTTAAATTATATCATAGATCATAGTCGATCTGGTCCTAGAGTTAAAATGATATTTAAAAAAACAGATAAATTAAAAGGGTTGATTAAATAAGTTTAAATTATTTATACATGGATGAACAACTGTCTTAAATACCGAAATTGGTTCGGGGTATTTAGCTGAAGTTACATTAATATAGGTTAAAGGAAAACATTAAAATCTTACCTCTGTCAGTTCTGGAATGTTATATTTTTTTCAAAAGTATTTTTTGTTTAAACAAAAATTAATGATAAATAAAAAAGGTAAAAAAGTAAAAGGTAAAAAAAAGGTAAAACAACCGTTCACACTGACCCACTCTCTAGACTGTCCCAAAGGTGGATACAGGATACACTCACCTAAGACATAATGAAGTTCGCGATACCTTTGCGACACTCCTGGACGAAGTATGCCATGATGCTGAAATAGAGTTGAAACTTCAATCGTTGGATGGCGAAAGCTTTCACAACAAAACAACCACTACTGAAGATGACGCTCGACTTGACATCAAGACAAATGGACTCTGGGGAGGCCGATTCAGCCGAACCTTTTTCGATGTAAAAATTTTCAACATCCATGCTAAATCCTGCCCCAAACTATAGCTGACGCCTACAAATATGAGAGCGTCAAAACATTAAAATACAAACAAAGAGTTCTGGATGTGGAACACAGCAGCTTTGTTCCACTAATTTTTGCGTGTACCGGAGGAGCAGCACCAGGCTCTACAAAACCATCCATTAAATAGTTTCCGGTTTGATATGTCTCAAGCAAAAGCTACTAGATGTGGACCATGCAACAAACCAGTGAAGGACAACGACTCAACTGCTATAGGATGTGAAAAGTGCAGCGCGTGGTTCCATGGGCAATGTGTTGGATTGTCTCCTGATGATGTAGCTACAATGGGCAAAATTCAAAGACAAGAAAGCTTAATCGAAATTACAAAAAGCATTAAAGAAACTGTTGAAAATGTTGATCCAACCAAGACATCATCGAATGTACCAGTTAATAGTCGTATTAATAACAGTCACCGGGCCAACACATGTGAAAACGAGATAATCATCGACGGAGTCTGCGAAGACAACGGTCAGTTTACATCCAATATAGAGGCCGAAGAGGCCAAAGTGGCCGAAATTTTTGATCATATAGGCGAAGAAAATCTCAGTTTATCTGCCAAATGTATAGACTTGGTAAAGCTAATCCCCTTAACTTGTTCGTCTGTCATCCGAATGGAATGCTAGAAAATGCCTAGAAAAATCTTACAAACTGAAGAATTTCAAAGAAAAGATTTTCATATCGAAGTCCCTAAACCAAGAAGAACAGATTCTGAAACGTAAAATCTTCAAGAAACGGTACAACATGATTAACAATGAAAAAGTTCCACGCGATGAGCTAAAAATTCGTGGTCTGACCCTCGAACGAAATGGTATCAAGATCAATCTTGACTGACTACAATCAAAATTATGCCTTATCAACGCACAAAGTCTCTTGAGCCTGAATCAGCGTCTGAAGTTAATCAATTTTCTTTCTTTACATTCTCCTGATATCGTGTTCATTACTGAAACATGGCTTAAACCAGAAGTTACTGATCCCGAAATTTTTCCTATGAATTCTCCCTATTCGGTTATTGCTCGAAAAGACCGCACTTCTGGAGAACACGGAGGTGTTCTCATTGGTACAAAAAATAGTTTTGCTTTTAATTATTCAAATCTATCATACGATGCAGATTACTGCATCGGACTTTGGTTATATTCGGGTGCAGTTAATCATATTTTCCTCCTTATTTACAAACCCCCCCCCCCCCCCCCCCCGCTTCGTCGCAGTTTCGGATACCTGCCAAAATGCTTACTCATTCAATACGTTATTTTAACTCCTAATTGATTATAATGGTTCTAGTTCGTACACAATCTTAGGTGACCTAAATCTGCCTGATATCTGTTGGGCATCTTCTGATGGAGGCTGTGATTACTCAAAACTGTTCCTAGAGGTTATTGAGGATCATAGCTTAATGCCCCTTATATATGAACCCACACATCGCTCAGGCAACACTCTTGATATCATTTTAACTTCGCACACAGAATTGTTCACTGCATTTGTAAATGAAGTGCTTTACTCAGACCATTTTCCTTTATTTGCTCTTTTTACCATTCCTGAAGCAGCGCCTACTGTGATTGGGAATTTTATGAAATCCTCTCTATCTAAATCATCTTTCTCTCATTCGATCTTCAATAGTAACATCAGCCCTTGCTTAACCAAACTCATTGTGGAACAAAACTCATGTTATTCCATATCCACCACTAATGATTATGTAGATAGCTGGTACGCTCAGATCAATCATGCAATTCTTTTATCATGCGCACATAAAACTAAAAGACGCCAGCAACTTCCCTATAATTATTCGTCGCATACAGTTCATTTACTGAATAAGCACCATTCCATATCTAAACGGACAGCCAACACAAATCATTTAGCTTCGATCCAACAAGACCTTAACAATTCAATCGAGTTGGATAAAACTTGTCTCCTTGAATCTTTAAGACCAAATTCTACCCCTGATTGCTTTAAATACCTTCGATCTTTTACCAAAAGGAAACTACCAAACCAAATGCACTGGATGAATAGAAAAGCATCCACTTCTATTGAAATAGCCATTCTTTTGAACGATTACTTCTGTTCAGTGTTTCTAGAAAAGCACGAAATTCAAATCCTACAACCCGAAAAACCCACCATTTTTCTATCCGATCTCCATGTCAACCTTAAAAAGGTCGAGAAAGCTCTCGAATTTGCTAAAACTTCTTGTATTACCAACGACCGCCTCCCAACCTTTATTCTTAACTGCTGCAGTGAATTAATATCTCCTCTAGTCGTGCAGCTCTTTGTCAAGGTTTTGGAAACTAAAACGTGGCCAGAACTTTGGAAATGTGCGTTTATTACGCCAATTCTTAAATCTAGTAATCCCGAAAATGTTGAAAATTATCGCCCGATTAGCATATTGCCTCAATTATCGATTATTCTGGAGAGAATGATCTTCGATTTCATTTATCCTAAAATTCGGGCTAAAGTTACACCTGCTCAACATGGTTTTATGACCAAGCGATCGACTGTTACTCAGCTTCTTGAATACCTAGATCAGAACCAAATTCAAATATTACCAGCTATGTATTTTGAGTATTTTATTATACGGTAGTCAGGTCTGGTTTCCATCTTTAACATATCGCCGCAAACTAGAATTATTTAACAGAAAATGTTTGAAATGGGTAACGGGAGTGAACGACTATACAGAACAACTTAGAAAAACGAATTCCTTACCAATTTCCTTCACTATAGCTTTACATGATATGTGTTTTCTTAATCGAGTCCTGACTGATCAATTTGATTTCGACCTTTACAGATACATAAATTTTACCTTTGCAGCCAAAGACCTTCGCAATAGCTCACGCCCTAAGCTTTCAACAACCCAGAATTGTCGACTCTTCTTTACAGAGCAATTTTTCTTCTATCGCGTCTGTCGGTATGCCAACATGATTTCAGCAAACAACATAGCCGACATTTTCTCATCGCCTGAAACTTTCAAAGCAAAATTGAAAATCTATCTGAAAAATAGAATTGATATGTTCAACTTAAACAACTCTTGTTCAATGCTACTTTGTTGCCATTGCATAAATTGCCGTTCGTGATCTCTTGTGTACATAATCATACCGTTTCTTTTGTTTGATGCCTTTATATTTTAAAGGGAATAAATTCTTTTAGTAGTAGTAGTAGTAGAAACTAGCAGAGAAACTAAGCGAGAAACGGAACGAATCATACTCGGACACAATAAACTTTATAAGAACGAAAATAAGTTTTGCCAATTATTCATAAAATTTTATTCAAAAAATTTGTTCATTTATTCATAAAATTTTGCCGATGTATTTATATAGCGTTGGTACGGCCCTATCCAACTTGTGCACGTACCGTCGCATGACGGAAGGGCCCATTTTAATTGACCTTTTTTTTATAAGACAAGCAAAACAACTAAACAAAGAGTGTATTATGCATGCAGCAACACTAATTGCATTTCCAAATTGTCATTGAATGGAGAAAATTCCTCGTTTTAAAGCAACACGCTGCCAACATTCACGAAATTCAAAAAGACAAAATTCTTAGCAGCAATTTTCAGGAGCAAATTTTTTTATCAAGTGATAATAATTCAACAAAACGATTGAAACATGTACACGACAAATCATTCAGCAAAATTCCAACAAAGGTATTTCAGAATATGAAATACGAAATGCCATGATCCGAAGAAGATCAGATGTGCTGCCACCAGTCCACAACTATTAACGATGTACAAACTCTTGGTACAAACTACAAATGGCGGGCCTTCTTTGTTGTATAACGACAATGCTTTCGGACTTGCTATTTTTTGCACTATCAACGCTCTGAACTATTTGCTTAAATCATTTCAGATTATATTTTTAGGTTTATGTTATCTTAGTCAAGTTAAAGGAATTTTATTTTATCTGATTATGAAAAGGGGTTTCTGGCTACTCTAAGATTTTTTTTTACCTCAAAGTACGCATCTTGGTTGCTTTTTCCGTTATAAACTGTGTTTACAGAATGATTTTGTCTGTTGTGCTATCCTTGACTTTATAAAAAACCCCAGCTTTTCGAAAAATGTCAAAAAATTGTTTAGTCTCGCCAACAAACCACGTTGAGCCACTGTTGACGCATTTGCATCGATCCGAGTTTTATCGTCGCATGACCATTTTGTACATCAGCAAAGCATTTTTAGCGTCCCTATCCAAAAGTATACAACCAGCCAGAAAAATTATGAACCACGAGTCGTGTAACAACAATTTGAAATTTCAACTTGGGCGCAGAAGACAAGAAGGGAAATTAGAATCATAAGATAATGTAACCAGCCGTAACAAAGCCGAAACTAACTTGTCAGAAACCTTTTAAGCCGAGAAAAAATCAACAAACTCAAGACTTATGGAAAGTTAATATGTCCCCTCATCCTCAAGACACACAATAAACTTTATTCGCTCGTCAAATGAAGCAAAATGAGACCACTAAGCCAATATAAAAATGGGCCGATAAAAATTAAAACTTATAAGAACTTATTAAGCCCCCTCGCCCTCAAAACAAAGACACAAATATTGAAACTTTTTCGCTTGTCAAAAGACGCAATATAAGGCCAAATAAGCCAACAATATTTGGGCAAAACCTATCAAGCCAAAAAAAAGAAACCAAACACAAAAAAAAAACAAAAAAAACATGTCACGAAAAAATTGAACTATAATTTCTATGAAGATTTTAAGCATTTTGCGCAATCCGTTGAAAAGATTCACAATTAGGTCACTAAAAAAATAGGCTGAAATTAGCGAAAAAAATTATATACGAAGTCAATGTTAGTGCAAAAAGAAACATGTGACATTCGACCAGAATGGACAAAACGCAATTTCTTTTTCGAATTTTTATCGAAACATCAGACCGAAAAGATTGATGGTTTTAATCAATTAGAGGTCTTAATTGTTCATTTTGACGAACTCGAAGGGTCAATTTGGAGCTCCGTGTTAATTTTTGAAATTTGATTCGCACGTGAACGACACGTAATCTTTTATTTTTTCGCACTAACTGAAACTGCGAAAACACAACAACAGAATTCGTAGAGAACAACAGTAATCTCAGTGACAACAACGACTAAACGGTAGAAGATTGAAATTGTGGTTACAAATTGTCAGAAACCACTCCGAGTTGTAACGATTGTGCCGCTACAATCGTTACCGAGCAGTTCACAAGAACCAGGAAGGGTGTTGGGACGACGTGTCCAGCCTTCTGAGAAATAAGCGTGTTATTTCTCCGGATTCCAGAATCCGGAAGGGCCTCGGGATTGGGACTTGAACTGTTTTATACAAACTTTTAGCTTCACGGAATTTCTTGAGCTGAATTGTCTTAATACCAAATTCGTTTTCAGATAAGCTAGGAGTGGGGGACAAGGGTTGATCCATCTTCGATGGAGATGATGATTTTTATCTACTGAACAAAAACAATAGTAATATAATATATAAGTAGTAGCCCTGTTTTTAATAGTGACCTCGTGGTCTGGGGATACTGAGACCCAGCCATGAGCTCAATATTTCTGCATAAATTTTAGTTAATTAGAGCGTTCTGATCGAAGCCGGAAACAGTAACGTTTTTTTTGTCGACCCGATGTTAGAAAGACCACCAAAAGAACTGGCTTTGGCAGAGACAGTGAAAAGCATGTAGAGCTGTGAAGAAGCTAGCCAGTCGCTTTAGAACCTAGCTTAATTTTCCGTCGATATGTACTTCCGGGCGAATGTTACATAGATGTTTTTATGGCGCTCCTGGTTGTTATTCTTTTTAACATCATGACCGGCAGAACCGTTAACGATCACTCCGCGTCGAGCAGATGCTCATAACAAGGCGCTAACCACCGGGGCGGAAGGTTAATTCGGAACGCGGAAGCCTTCCGGATTCCCGTGAATAGCTTTTTAACCTAGTTAAGACCGAAAATTCACGAACCAGGAAGGGTGAGGGATTCGCGGTTCCGTCATTTCCTGAGTGGTACGTGTCTAAAAACAATTAAAGATATACAAGAAACCAAACATAAAGTAGTTTAGTCCCTGAGAAATAACACAAAACATTAAAGAACCGAAAAAACCAAAAACAGCAAAAAAAAGTATAAAATCAGTAGAAATCATCCCCCCAGACGAGATGTGATCCGACCCTCCCGTTTGTTGTTGATAGATATTTTGTTGTTACAGGCATTTATATCAGTCAGGATCTTTACGATCAAACTTGTGGCCCGTTTGTGGTGCTTGTACTGTAGGGTTATTGGAGTATTTAAGCGTTAATGCTAATTTGCGCTCAATCCGGAAGTGTCTCGGGATTAGAGAAGAAGGCTGGTCCGTGTAACAGTCGCCTACTTCGGTCACATATGAGGCTTTAGAAAAACAGGCCCTATAACCATTGGCTCAAGGGTCAGGGACACTATCTCTTGTGTTTTTCTACCTCAAAACGGTCGGAGCCATTTCGGTTCACTTGCGACATGAGACTAGAACCCGTTACAGCTGAAAGGCCACTACCAAAATATCCCCCACTCTAGAAAATAAGAACGTCCCCACACTTAGGTCTCGAGATGGCTAAAATACACAAACGCCGTTAAAAACAGGGTCGGAATAATCCGTTAAGTTACCTTTTATTAGACAGTGCAACTTTGATCCATTTCAGATGGATCAACCTAAAACTCGTCTTACCTCAACATACTTATTATAAAATGCACTCGAGAAAACAAATTCGGTACTCAAATAGCAGCACGCTTGAGAAACAGAGTAATTAAACTAATTAATGACTCTAGCATACATATAATCGAACATAAATCAAGAAGTTTTCTAACGATGAGTTCCAATCAAAGGAAATAAGTTTTAACTCAAGAATATAGTTTTGGATCTGGACCATTGGGAGACTTCAGTTGTCTGCCTTTCCGTTGAAGGTTCACTCTGGTCCAGTTGATTCTTGCTCTGCTCTTGTATTTATTTGGTCTCCTATATCAGATAGGACAGCTCTACTCTCGTTTTCTACGATGGAAATTGCGAATAGCAATTTCCCATTGTGTAAATTTGACAATTTTCCCGCAATTGTAATTCGGTTGTTCTGATCTTTTATGTTATGTTTTCAGTTGTCGCGAGAAAACTGAGCATGACAGGCTCCATTCGAATTTTTGAAAAATAAAACTTCATTCCCAAACCACGTATATTCGTGTTCCTCAAGTTCAAACTTCCAGATATGACCGACTGGCATATACTCCCCGGACTCATGATCGATGTCCTCATCGCGTGCTGCCGTCTGTCAGTGAATCCCCAGGAACCCGAGTGTTACGCAAGATACAATGCCAGTGGTCATTTACAGAAGTTTGCAGCAGACTTAGATTTATCTACAACCCAAAGTTCACAACCATGTAAAATGTTCACACTATCGCTAAACAGCAATCAAAATCTGCACACACCTGCACCTGTGAGTTTTCGCTTTTTAAGCTAGTAAATTAAAATTTCTTTTGTCCTATTCAATCAGGAAATTGTCATGCAGCATTTTGATTTATATAATAGATATAACATTTTAATAACAATATCTCATTTGTTAAAATTTCTTTTTGGTGAACCCAGATTTCATCCGAGTTCACCCTCGAGCCCCTTCCCTCTCAAGACTCAAGACTCTAGAATTTCCCTTTGAGCCACCGGCTCACCTCGCGTTCTTCGCCTTCGAGGTACCAGACCCAGATGTATTTGACACCTTGATCTGTTTCAACAGTGCTTCTTCATCATCGGAGCTAATCACGATCTCCTCCCAAGCCTTCAGCTGTTCATAGGATCGCATCCACTCCCTTTGCTCCTGCAATCTCTTCGCTTGATTAGTAAATTCTTCACCCTCGACTCTTGGTTCAAACAGAAGGAATTGTGAAGATTCAGGCTCACGTTCTTCGCCAAGTCTTCCTCAAGTATCGACTCCCTCGCCTTGGTGTTGTTTCTGGACACTCTACCAACTCTTTTCCACCCCGTCGTGATTGCATTTCGATGGGTCAGCAGAGGTCTCTTGAAGGCTTCCGGTCCTATCTCGGCCTGGAAGTGTCGATATACCTTTCGATATTTCCTCATATGATCCTTCGTTACCATATATAACCAGGAAATTAACGTCGCTCGAAACCAAGGAAAGAACCTTATGCGGCTCCATATGTGTCTGACTTCCATTGGTATGGCGAATACCTTGCATGCAGTCTCAAACAACTCAAGTCTCCTGCTGTAATCTATCGCGTAAATCAACTCTGCCATTGGCGTCTTCGATTCCCGATACTTCGTTACATTTTCTTCAATCCATCGTAGAGCCAGCATCGTGCTCACCACCAAGATGGTAACCTTCTGCTGATGATCGGGCAGTCCTAACGACCTGATTTCTTCCACATCCCAGATCAGGCAGAGATTCGCGTGATCCGGATACCACACCGTTTGTGCCAGACAGTGGCATGGGCATTCCCCATGTGTGATTTCAATACTCCTAAGGTTGCGCTCTCCCGAGGCTTCTAGGAGAGGTTCGAGTTCCATCATCTTCTCGTGTATCGTATCGTTTTCCTCCACATTTGGAGCACCACCCACCGGTTTTCCGATCACGTTTTGTCTCTCGTGGTCACTCGTGTTCTCACTTTCCAAACTCAAGAGCTCTTCCCCACAGATTTCACTCAAGTCATCCCTCTGCTCTCTCGGCACTGTTCCTCGGATTTTTCTCAACAACCTGTGTGACTGATGCGACATCCGAGCCAACCTTACGCACTTGGGCACCGAGAAGGCTTTCTCTATCAATACCCTCTGGCTGGATACCTCCACCATCGCCATGTGCAGTGGGTAGAGGCTGCCGCACAGGTTGGCCATTACTGACCCCACTAAGGACTTCGCATTTAGAGGCAGACCATAGGCTTCGCTCATGGGAAATCACATTTCCGCTTCAAGTCCAATTTTCCAGCTTTTGATGTGTTTCTGGGTTACCTGCAACACCCCGGGCCATGACTCCACACTCAACGCGGTCACCAAGTGGTGTTCTGACTCTAGCCTCTCCAGTGACTGGAGACTGCACTTTTCTCGAGAAGAATCCCAGAGCTGTAGCTAGGTTCACCGTGGAACTCGCGTAGCACTCAGCCACGAACTGTATTTCGCTCTTCTCCCTTTCGGTAATGTCTTCAAACCAGGTGACTAGATCTTCTGTATGGAAGGACTGTATCCTGACGCACGACCGTCCATCACAGGTGTGCTCGCCATTTCCACACGTCGAATCAAGACAACTGCCCGGCTCCATTTTCTTCACCGACCCTAGTCTACTCGTCGTTTCACTTGACTCCTTTACCTGAGGCAGGATCAGTCTGTGCACTATGCCCAACGTTGCTAGATCTTCATCTTCCGTCGGTGCTAGCCTTACTCGCTCCGTGACTTCTTCGACCAGGCTCGCGTGGGGATGTGGGCACCAGGAGGGCCTCAGCAACTTCCACACCACTCCCAGATTCGTGATTAACATGCCATTCCCATTACCCATCTTCAGTTCAACTCTTTTACTTGAGCGCGGTACGCTTATCACCTCTGGCGTTTTCTCGAGAATCAAACCCAAGCTCGGTCTCTCTCTCTCTACTGTGTCAATTTCCACTACTTCCTCTGTCCAGAACTTCAGTAGCTCCGCTACCTCGTAGTTCCTGTGAGCGTCTCCGGCCTCTGAGTCCAAGAAGGGATTGTACGCCATCCCCATTACTCCAGACACGTACTGATATTCTCCCTTCTTATTGGGTCTCGAGTACTCCCCTGACGAGGCCAAGTTACGGTGTACGTCGTGTTCCTCCTCGAACTTCTTGTTGTAAAATCTCCGTATCTCGTCTAGCTTTCTGTGGCTCTCTAGTGATTGTCTGAAACCATCCTCCTTTTCTATCCCAGTACTCTGGTATACGTTCAAGATGACTGCTGAGACTCTCCTTTCCACCGTCTTGCTTCCGATTGCTCTCTGGTGACATGCTAGGATGGTACTATCAGTCATCATCAACATTATCCACCTCAAGAAACAGGTAGCATCTTTCCTCCTTGCCAGACTCAAGCCTGAGTTATCCCTAGCAACGTGTTGCATCAGTACTTGATACACCTCTAGATTTGTGCCTCCCAATTTCAACTTGTCGTACGAAGTCAGTGTCTCTAACTCTATTCCCACCAGGCTCCACGCGAACATCAGTTGTCCTGCGGTTCTGATGAAGGGACTCTCCATCAACGGCGATGCCGATGAGGGTGTCCTCATCGCTTTTTCAAAATGATCCCTCAACAAGTTCTGCCAAGTTCTCTTCAGTTGGCTCCCCAATTCTAGTTTGTTAATCTCAGCCTTCTGCTGGGTAGCCCAGTTGCGTCGCTTGCGTGACACTCCACTGTCGAGCTTCTTTAAGCAGTCTTCCAGTTCCTTCATTGTCTCGAGGGCCACCCACCATGGCCGGGAGGTGTTCCTCGTTTTATTCCTCTCAAGAGGATCGCTCGTTACTTGCTTCCCAATGACCTGGTGCTCCTTTGAGACACAATTTTTTCCAACATCCACTTCCCATGTCTGTCCGCTCGTTGAACCTCTCTTCATGTTTGTCTTCTGGGGCCAGAAGTCTTCTTCAGATGTCGAGTTGGTGAAACCTCCATCTCCTTTTCCATTTCGAGTAGTTTCCTGGGCTCAGCATTACTCTTGTAGGCCGCAGTATTGCATCGCGCCAGAACCATGGGCGCCGTCTCTCTCAGGTTTTTCTCGGAGACCGCATCCGCCGAAGGACTACCCAATCCCTCTACCTCTCTCTTCCTCTTGCGAGACTTCACGTCTTTACTTGGGGGCGTTGCCGTTATCATCACTGATTCGACCTCTTTGTCTCCATCCAACCCTTCCAACTCTTGCCTCCCCCCTGCACGAGCCTTAAGGATATTAGTACTTTTAATTATAATACTAGTTTTGACCTTATCCCCCTTACACTTTCAATTATTTTATTGACAGTTTTTTGTTTCAGAGTAGAGCTGTCTTTACATTCGTCTTCTTTGGTCTTCCGTGATGCCTTTCTCAACTCGACCATCTTGTTCAGCAGTTCTCCTCTAGCTTTCTCCTCCAGCCCCGTCCCCATCAGGACAGGCTCTCCGAACTTCACCACTGTGTCCCACAGTTCTTCCTTGAAATCATCCAGTGTGATCTCGCCATCCACTTCTCGATTGAAATCGCTCAAGAATTCTCGCCAAGCGTCCTCATCCAGAGTGCCTAGGAACATATCCCTGTTTCCCTCGAAGGTATTCTTCTCTCTTCCTTCTGCGCTCAAGAGACTCATTCCCATAATAGAAGTCTCGCTCGTCAGTGGTAACTCTAGATTCTTGCGGGGAGATAAGGTCAGAGGTGGCGTGGCAGTGTCTGCCCAACTTTCTCCATTCAGATCCTTCAACAGTTCTTGAGTGGTGAATTCCTCCTCTGATGGCTTTGCCTCGAATTTCGGGGGCATCGAGCCTCTCATCTTTTTCGCTTGAGTCGTCCATGAGTTTTCTTTTATGTCACAGGTGTGACAATAGACCGCTGCAGTGTAGTCGATGAATAGGGGATCCCAGCCATCAGTAAATTCCCTCTGCTGCCCTTCCGCTGCTGCTCTCGCAAACAGGGACGGAACCACCAGGGAACTGTTCATTCCCAGGGTCATTCTCCTTACCGTCGGGAGCTCTGGAATGGTTGTTGGCAGGACTTCCTTGTTGTTGTTGTTGTTAGCCCACGCGGGTCGGGTTGGGCTCTTCTGTCTCCAGGTCAAGGAACTTAGCAACCTCTACCGGCCGAAGCCACAGGTCTGCTGGGGTGAGTGGGGAGGGGTTTTGGGAGCAGTTGAAAAGGTGACATGTTGTGTGGGGGGCAAGGGAACAGGTTGGGCAAAGGTGGGAGATGGAGCTGTCGAGGCGGGATAGGTAAGTGTTAAGGAGCCGGCTGTAGCCAGACCGGAGTTGGGAGAGCTTACAGCGCGTGGGACGTGGGAGAGATTTTTCAGAGGGGTCAATCTTTGGGGGAGGGATACAAATAACTTTAGACGGAGGGGTTTCGGCTAGGAACTTGGTTACAAGGGAGGTATGGTTGTCTTTTAAAATTGGTTTGTAGTAGTTAAAAATAAAAGTGGAGACTTCGTCTCGGTCGTCCAGAACTAGAGGGTGGTTTGCGTAGACTGAAAAGTCGGTTAAAATTTTCTGGGTGTCTTCTTTGAAGCAGCTTATAATTGAGGGGCGAAGTAGACGGGGAGGAGGGGGATGTGAATGTATAAAATTAATGGGATGGTGGGAACGATAGGTAGAGATAAAAAATTGAGATGACAGAAGGGTATGGTGGTCTTTGACCGTTAGGATTTCAGATTCACTGTGCAGGTGGGCAGTTGAACTCATTAGATTTGATCCAGTAACAACGCGAAGGGATTGGTTTTGGGCAACCTGCAGGCAATTTATGGAGGTGTTACTTGATGCGTGGGACCATGCCGGGGCTGCATAGTCAAGTATGGGGCGAATTAAAGCTTTAAAAGTTAGGAGGAGGGTTTCTTTGGAGTGACCCCAGGTTGATCCTGCTAATGCCTTCAGGATTCCGATCCTGCGTCTGGCCTTTTCAGCGGATTGTTTGCAGTGAGTGGCAAAACAAAGTGTTGGATCAAATGTCACCCCTAAGATTGTTGGATTTTTGTTTAGGGGTAGCGCCTCGTTATTTAAAAGAACACTAGGTGTTTTATTAAATTCTTTGTTATAAGAGGAGAAAAGTGTAACTGATCCTTTAGAGGACGCGAAACTTAGTTTGCGTGAGGTGAAAAAATCGTAGAGCCTTTTTAGGTAGCTATTGAGGGAGTTTGAGGCGATATCAATATTGGAACTGCTTGCGAAGGGGTGGAAATCGTCTGCATACGAAACAAGGTTTACATTATCGGGAGGTGGCGGTGCATCATGGACATAAAAATTGAAGAGTGTGGGTGATAAAACAGAACCTTGGGGTACGCCACAGTGGATTATTCGATGGGGGGATGTGTGTTCACGGAATGAGGTGGCAGCCTGTCGACCATTAAGGTAATTACTTAGCCAGCGGACTAGACTTCTTGGGAGGGGAGTGTCATGAACGAGTTCCACAAGTGAGCGATGACACACCATGTCGAAAGCCTTAGATAAGTCAAGTGTGGCCAGTACCGTACGTTTAGGGGGGCGATTTTGGTTAAAACCGTCTGAAATGTAAAATTCGAGAGTGGAGAGAGCTGTGGTGGTGGAGTGAAAAGGGCGGAAGCCGTGTTGGTGTTTGGCGTTGGGGAGATGTTTGGTAAAGATGGGGTGAACGAGCCTCTCCAGAATTTTAACTGCTGGGCAGAGTAAGGATATAGGTCTGTAAGATGTTGATTGTTTAAGATCCTTATTGGGCTTTGGAAGCGGTGCAATTTTTGAATTTTTCCAAATTTGGGGGATAATGTTTTCGGACAAAGAGATATTAAAAAGGTATGTTAAGTATTGAGTAGCAAGTGGGCCGAGATGTTTAAGATGTATATTACAGAGGCCGTCGGGACCTAGCGCTCGCGATGGTTTGCTGTCTGCAATGGCTTGTTTAGTATTTTCAGGGGTAAAAATTGGGCTGTCTGACAGTGGTAGTTTGGCAATTTTTCTTCTCGTTATACGAAGGAGTTTGTCAGAGGCGTGGGGTCTGGCATTGGTGAATTGTTTGTTAAAAGAGCTGGTAATATCACGAGGTGAGTGTATGGGTTTAGAACCAAAAGTAATGGGGTGTCTTCCTGCCACGGGCTTAGATCCATTTAAGGAGCGTACCACTTTCCAGAACTTTCTGGCACCAGTGCGGTAGTCGCAAGTCCGGAGGAATTCTCGCCATTTATTTTCTTTGTCCTTTGCTGTCTGTTTCATGAGTCTACAGTTCAGTTGGGATATGACTTCTGGGGGGAGATTTTGTTTTCGGCTTAAATCTCTTTCGGCGGCTAGGGCAGTGGACTCGGGGGAAAGAGAGGGAGTGAAGTGGCGAATACGGCCAGCGGGGATGTGGTGGCGTGCTGCCCTGAGCACCAGGTCCCTCAAGAATTTCTCTCCAGCGGCAACTCCGGAAGGTGGAACCGCTGAAAAGAAACCCTCCTCAATTTCCTCTGTGAATTTGATCCAATCTGCTTTTAAAAAATTTACAAAAGTCCTTTTAGGCGAAAAATTTATAAAATCATCCAAGGGTAGTTCTAGAAGAATGGGTAGGTGATCTGATCCTAGAGATTTAATTGGGGTCCATGATGTGGAGAGTAAGAGCGATTGGGATGCGAGGGAAATATCTGGTGACGAGAGTTGGTTTTCTGAGTTAAAAGGGACTCTGGTTTGTGTGTCATCATTTAATGGAGCAAAGGTGGATTCGGTTATTTCATTGCTAAGTACAGAGCCGCGTTGATCTTCCTCGATGTTGGAGTTCCATAGTTGTGAATGTGCGTTGGCATCTCCGAGTACTAAGGCGTCCCCAGGTTCAAGTAGTTCGGCAAGGGACGCAGAGTAACCAGGGGGACAGCTCGAGCGAGGGGGGATGTAGAAATTATAAATACGAAGCTTGGATGAACTGGCTACCACTGATATGCCCATAGCCTCTAGTGTTCCATCGTTGTTAATATTTATTTCTTCGTATTGTATCGACTCATGTATGGCTATGAGAAGACCGCCCCCTTCTTTTTCTCGATCTTTTCTAATTAAAGTGTAGTGTGAGCCAAGTGAGGGGTTTCGAGATTTCTTTCTTAATTTAGTTTCTTGGAAGACAGCAATATGAATTTGATTTTGAGATAAGAAAGCAGCAATTTCGGGTGCTTTTCCGGAGATACCGTTGCAATTAAATTGAAGGATTTTTAAAAGGCCTTTGGCAGGGTGTGGTGAACTATTTACATTATTAACAGCAGTATGATTAAAATGGTTGTTTGAACTTGAGTTATTTACACTATTTACACGATTACGATTTGCGCGATTTTGGGAGGAGGAATTATTATTCGAGGAGGTGGGAAGGGTGGGAGGGGGAGGGGGGTTAGGGAGGTGGGGTTGGGGGGCGGTTAGGGAAGTTGAACAAGTTTGGGAGTTGGGGGTGGTCAAGTTAGAGGACCTGGTGCCTGGGGGAGGTAAAATGTAGGTAGAGGTACAGGTAGGGCAATAGTAGTCAAGGTGGTGTTGGTTAAGGTGGGTAAGACCACTACATTTAAGGTGAATGTAACCACAGATGTGGCACCAGACGCTGGGCTGGGTGCGTTTGATGCGGAAAGAGCAAGGGGAGCAAAAGTAAGGACCTGGACCAGGGTTTGGATTAATGCCGGAGCGGAGTAGTAGTATAAGGATGAGCAGACGGAGCAGCCTGGCCGGCTTCAGACGCTCCGTAACCGAAAACCCGGAGACTTCGGAGCTTCTCCCGACCCAATGGGAGGGGGGGCTTGACGCCATTTGCATCTTGGTGGGGCCCAAGATGTCGGATCCACCACTGGAAGGCGGCGTCGTCTGGATCCGCAGGACTTCCTTCTCCAGTATTGCCTCTAGCTCCCTTTTCACCAACTCGAAGCTCTTCTTCCATGCGGGAATTCTCAAGACCTCTTGTCCACTCAACGTCAGGGGTTTTAGGTTCCAGAACTTGGGTAAGTTTCGATGGGGCCTTCGAGTTTACCTCCCATCCTACACTGCAGTTGTCCTCGGAAACTGTACACCATCAACTCTGGATCCTTCACTTTTCCGCAGAGCACCGTGTTGCTCATTTTTGGCCTCAGCACCTCTTGCTGACACCAATTGAGTGTCGTCCCATCCAGTATACTTATGAGGCTCAAGTGTGTCACGGAGTAGCGATAAGCTGTCACCAGAGGATCTGGAAACGCATATGTCACGGCCGGTCCATAAATGCAGGTTATGACCTCCTCAAGCCCCCGGATTATCCCGATGGGGTCCGATCTCATTGCCAGGCACAGGTCTGTCAACAGAGGCATGCCCCCATTCACTTTCCTCCTTTCATCTCTCGTCTTTTGGTTCTTCTCCTCACCAGTCAGGTGTCGGTTCTGCATCAGGAGGTACTGCACTAGCAGCGTCTTTAGCCCTGCAGAACACTTATATGAATAGGTGTCAATGGTCGAGTGGGTTTTTCCCATCGACAGGGCTCCTCATATTTCGTTAGTCGATGAAATGACACCAGTTCACCATGGATCAGGAGCACCAGTGCCAGATACCCGTCAATCCGGAGTGTTTCCACACCCCGACTGAACATGTACGCTGGACCCATATTGAATAGGTACCTCGGGTAAACCAGGTACAGTGCCAACAACAGGCTGATGGGCATGTTCAGGATTTCTTGTACAAAGGCTCCAAAGATAGTCTCCTTTGCACTAAACACTCCAGCCATGAACTCCTCTTCCCAACAAGGACTCAAGAACTCAAGAATCTCGTGTGATCCCTCCTCGTCTTCAGCTCACCCTTTGCGTGCTCCCTCCAGAACCCTCCAATTGTGACCTCGTTGGCAGCTGTGACGAACCTGGTCACCGTCATTTCCCTTTTCTCGGCCACTTCCAGCTGCTCCTCAAGAAAATCCCAGATTTGCTTCACAAGAGGTGGAGCATTCTCCCTCGTCTTCTCCGTAGCGTTTTCCAACCTTGGTGTCAGGAATGGCCACCTGCCTCTTTTTTGTGTCAGTCGATACACCATCGACTCCAGTTGCTTCTCTGTTGCGGCTACGTTCTTTCTTTCATTGCTCGGTCCTCTGGACTTACTGGTGGAGCTTGTGATAGTCAATTCCATGCTTCGAAACCACAGTTGGACGTCAGGTGAATTATTATTGGATGATCGTCCCCTATAACCGGACTGCGCTTGAGTTGTCTGGCGAGGTTCGATATCGCCAGCAAGAGGACCTCGTCCAATACAATGAGGATATCTGCTAACTCATAGAAGACCCTCAACGCGTGGGACACATCCGCCCACGCCGCCGCCAGTTCTGACTTGCGAAGCCTCAAGTTCGTCGGTTCCAACTCTCGATTGGGAGCTGCCATCAGGATACGCCATCCATTCCCCTCGGCTATTAAGATCAAGACCGCATATACAAATTGCAGAGCAGGAGGCATGCTCGCGTACCCGGGGGACGTCGTGAGCACCACTCTTGTCTTAGAACCAAATCGTGAGGTAACGTTCTCCTGTACCTCATTCATTGCTGCAAATAACGTCTGAATAGCTTCCCAGATTCTCTTCGGCGCCGGTTCATCACCCTTGAGCTGCTCAAGAAACCCCGTCGCATGCAAGTGGTCATTCATTTCCGCAAACAGTAGTAGCTCGGGCTCGCAAGGCATCTCCGATTTTATTGCTACCACCAAGGTTAACATTTGGTTCAGCTCAGCTCCTGGCAGTGAGTATATCAAAGTCTCCGGCCAGAACAACTTGGGAGACGTTCCCTCGAAGTCCGATCCCGCTATGATGACCACCCTCGCAGCAGCTGGATCTGCTCTGTCGTGAACTGCCAAGGTTTTGGCCAATTGGGTGCTCCCGCAGGGTTTTCCGTATCTAGGATCGTCTGCCAACCTCGTGCCTTCATAAGCGGCGTCCGGCAGTTCCATTTCCCTTGGGTCCAACAGTTTGTCCACCACCCTCAACTGTGCTGGAGTTGCCAACCTAATTCTGGCAATGCTCGTTCGATGTTTGGGGGGCTCCACTATGAGTCCCGGACTCCCCAGCAACTTGAGAGGCCTGTAATTGATGGTCCCATGACCGATTTTGTGGGAATCCCGGTCAGATCCGCCGTCTCCATTATTTTCGCTCTTGAGAAATGCGTCTCGTGAGCCTTCAACCAGTCCACGCACTGGTGTCTACCCAAGTCTTCATGTGACACTCGCTCAAGACCCAAAGCTTCCGCCAACTCTTGCCTGCACTCCAGATCTTGCAAGTTCAGCTCTTTTACCTTCTCCAGATATCTCGACCTACTGGTCTCCGCTGGTCTCTCCACCCTCTTGCTCTCCACCACTACCACCGAGGATACTACCGAACTCTGAGGTGTTGATGACGTTGCCTCCTCGGCCTCCATGGGTGCGGCACCTGGTAATCCTGTCCGGCTACTCCTCGAGCTGTCTCTAGAATCGGCCGTCGCTCCCAGGCGACTGGATAAACTTCTTGAGTTAAAGAAAGGCGGATTTAGAGGTGGTTGACATCATTCAACCATTCCACTCCCTTAGGCCTGTCAAAGTGGATCCCGTCTGAGGATGCATCGTCGGGGAATACAGATCGCTCCATCTGCTCGGCTACGTCCAGTAATCCAACGGGAAGGACACTCCTTTGATGTATTTGCCTGATTATTTCGTTCAGGTTTCGCACCTTCTTGTTCATCTCCATCGCGTGTTGGTCCGCCTTCATGCTGTAGGGAATGGTACACACCGTGAGAATGGCAGGATCCATTTGAATCCGTAATTCCTCAAGGATGCAGCTCATTTTGTCATGTAGCTTCATCACCTTCCTGGACTCCCCCCTGGACACGTCATTCGTCCCGATCATTAGAGTCACCGTTTATACTCTTGCCATCCCTAGCATCTCAAGTGATGCCAATATCTGTGGCGTCGCAGCTCCAGCGAAACTCATGATCCCCGTTTGCCAATGTGATTGAATCCGGGTCAGCACCCGCAGCAGGCTGTCCCATACGATTAGGTGGACCGCCCCCTCTGGCACACGTGGCTGCTTGAGGTATTCCACCCAAGCCGCGTCATGGAAGCAATCCCTCCTGACTCTTTGTGCCGTGCTCCAATCCATGCGATTGTGCCTGTGGTATCTGCCTTCCGTGTTTTTCTTGTATCTTGAGATTACCACACTCCTGATAGGTTGCTCCCTCCACGTCGGGGGTAGCTCCACTCTTGCCGGGCTCTTACGATTCCTTAGTTGTAGCCTCTCGTTCAATTCTTTCAGACGTGACGAGCTGCCGCTTAACTGACTACCGCTCGGGGTTGAACTTGGGGTATACCTAGGCAGTGCGACGTCCATCAATGGACGTATCGTTTGTGTCTCTAGGCCACGCAGGGAGGACGTTGACTCAGTTGGTATCCATACCTCCAACCCCTCATTCATATGCTCCTGAGCCGCGCGGTCAAGGTTAAATCGTCCCTTCGATCTGGGAGCTTCGTCCACCTCCATACGCGACTCTGGCCTTGACCCGGTAGCCATTCGCTCCTTAGGCCTGGCTCCCTTCTGCATATCGAGCTCGCGTTGTCGTTGCTGGATTCTCTCAAGTTCCGACTTCAGCTGTTCACAATTCGCGGCATTCCCTCGCACCCTTTGTTCTTGTAGATGCTCGGCCTTCAGCATATCAAGTTCCCTCCGCGCTTGGTCCTTTTCGACGACCGCTTGATCTCTCTCCAGATTTGCCTGATCTCTCTCAAGCTTCGCTTGATACCGGTCGAGGTTCGCTTTGTTCGTCTCCCGCTGAGTCCTCTCAAGTTCTCTCTTCAGAGTACTGAGGTCCGGATACGCTTTTCCCGTTTGTTGCGCTCGCGTCATCGATGGCATCTTACTCGTGATCTGGCCCGTAGATCTTGCTGATGGTCTGATCGTAAGTGGGAACTCCCCTGTGCCATACTCGGTGTTGTTGCCCAAGCCAGGGTTCCTTGCCAAGACGAATCCCCTTATTCCTCCATCCACGTTCCAGGACAGCCATCTGGTTTGCTCTTGGTTGGATATTCCATCAGTGGTGTAGCCGACCATTAGAACCGCTTCTGTTGCAGACTCCCGGCATTCGCCCTGTTCTTCCAATTGGAGGATGGCGTTCAGCATCACCGCCATTCTCTCACCCACTTGGGTGTAATCCAGATCCCTCAGGCGTCTGTATAGCTCATCAAGTGTGGGCCTTTTCAGAGCCGATGACATGGAATTCCAGAATCGATCTGCCATCGATTGAGTATTATTATCTGCCATGGTTGAGTATTAACCAACTTGTGAACTACCTTGCAACTTGAGAACTACCTTACCAACTTGAGAACTACCTTACTAACTTGAGTATTAGCGTACCAACTTGAGTACTTGAGAATTAACTTCTTGAAGCGTTGTTCAACTTGTGTGTTCGTTCGAGGACTTCTTTTCTTTCAATTGAGTGTAGTTGGGTAGTCAATTTGACTTTACCAAATCAATCTGAAAATAACACTTGATCTTTAGACTATCACGCTAATTTCCTAACCTTAAACCCCCCCTTGCCACTATACTAAAACTTTTTCCTTTCTGTTCTACTAAAATAGTTCAATTGGAAGTTTTCTAAAAGCATGCAGATTCATTTTATGTTTTAGCACCATCAATCATTTAAAAGTTAATTGTCATGCCAATCACCTTTAAGATCCTGTTACCTGTGCCGTGCCCCAATACCCAACTCGAGATCCCTTCATACCCAACTCGAGACCCCCATGTACCCGATTCAGGCGATGCTCAAGTAGTATTTCTTGTGCAGATGTACCATTATCTCCGTTTCCGCGAAGACCACGTGTAGGATAGCGTATAGTTACCTTGGGTTTAACTTGCCCCTGTTTGGGTCTTGTTAGTGCCAACATCACGTGTTCAGGATCGATCGTGTTCCTGTCATTGACCCTCGTCACTAGGAAGCACAGGTATTTGCCTGGGACTTGTGCTACTGATGGTGGAAGCGCAGCCATTCCTCCCAGCCCCGGTCTCTGTCTAAACAGAAACTCCACGTTCTGGTACTCTCTCTTGAAGTCGGCCTCCAGTCTTGATTTGAAACTCATGTCCGCCGTGATACAGATTGCGCTAGTCCTGTCTGACAGAATGAAGTCACTATCCGTTATCAGGATGTTTTCCGAGTATTCGTTTGGTCTTTCAAACTTCGTTTTGAAATTCCGTCCTATGGTAGGCTCAGCCTCCTCCCCATCCAGTTCCAGTCCATTCGTTTCTCTCACTTCCCTGAGTTTCTTTATCATTATTTTTTGGTGTGGGTAAGTCCTACCCCCACTCCCCGGACAAAAATATTTATCGACGTCCCCGTCGATGATGCTGGGTCTGAATTGTCAAGCAGCCTGTCTGTTGCCGTCCAGCCGAAGAGGGGATTTTCCGTTTTCATGTGCTTTCCCGCTGATACGTCAACTTATTGTATGCTTTGTCCTTCGTCGCTTCCGTTCTTGACATCGCGCATCCATTCTAATATCCTCAAGTTCGTATTCTCCCTCCTCTCTATCCCGCTCTGTTCCAAATCCGTCTCCCGCTCTGGTGTCGAGTAGTCTTCCTGTGGGTAGTGTTCATTGTCATTGATGATTTGCCATTCATCATCAGCTGTCAGTTCGCCCACACTTAGTAGCTCTTTGCTTAGGCCATCCGGCTGTATCTTATCGATCAGAAAATCGTCTCCGTACCTGTTGTACCTCATGCCTGTCCGTTTGCGATTGCCACTCCTTGTCCCCGCTGGTATCGACAGATCTGGTTCTGTCCACTTTGGCACCTCACCTTGCTCCGGATCGTTCCAGTCTTCTTCCACAAAAGATTCCGCTTCAGAGTCCGCTTCTATTTTTTTTCATTGTCATCCAAACTCAAGTTCTCATTGCCATCATTTTTATCTCTGGTGCCTCTTTCGTTCACTTCACATGCTGGCTCCACCAGTAGGTACTCAAGTCCCTCCATGTCCTTTGGTATACACCAGTCCTCTGGGGATGGGACATGAGGCTTCAGATTTTCATAATGTGCTGCTCGCCCAGTACTCAAGCGGTAGAACCGTCCTTGTTGATGTACTTCCGTTATCATGAATGGTCCTCTCCATTTCTTGAGTAGTTTCTTTGTTCCCTTGGGCGGTATGACATTCTGGAAGACCCACACGTACTGCACCACCTCATATGGCTTCGCCTGTAGTATCTTTTCATCATATTTCTTGTGCTGTCTCCTTTGTGCTTGCGCAGTGTTCCTCCTGCATAGCTCGTTTAGTTCCTGCTGTCTCCTGATCGCTTCTTTCACTTAAGCGTGAGGCGACGTCCTCTTCCCTTCCTATTCTGGGTAAAAGAATGTCAGGGGCATTGCTCTCTCGCTGCCCGTCAACATCATGAAAGGAGTGATGCCCGTTGTTGAGTGTTGCGTACTGTTGTACGCCCCTACGACTTGCGGCAGATATTTATCCCAGTCTGTCATGTATCTTGAGCAGTATACCCTCAACATGTTCACCAACGTTCTATTCTGTCTCTCTACCAGCCCGTTGGTCTGAGGATGGTAAGTCGTTGAGTGTGCTTGTGCAATGTGTGACCTCTTCATTAATTCTTTGGTCAAATCCCCCACAAAGGCCTTGCCGTTGTCTGACTGAAAAGTCATTGGACAACCATACCTCGATATCCAATGAGTTATCAGGTGGTCACACGTCTCCTCTGCTGAGGCTGTTTGACACGGCACTGCTTCTGCCAACTTTGTGAAGTGGTCTATTATAACAGTATCTGGTTATACCCCGACTCCGCCATGCAGATTTTTTGATGGTCTATCTGCACCACTTCAATAAATTCTGAGCTTTCAACTGACTTGAGTGGGAATTTCATCTTCCTTGGGTCTCTTACTTGCAGGCATGCCAGGCATGCATTTACCCATCTCTCGCAAGCTTTCCTCAATCCTGGCCAGTCAAACCTGTAAAGTATTCTTTGTTGCACCTTGTCTATCCCCTGGTGCCCCATCTGATCGTGCGATCTGAACAACACCTCTGTCTGATACAATTGTGGTAGTATGATGAGGTTGTGCTTGTGTAAAATCTTCTCCTCATCTTTTCTCTTACACGCTACCACCCCGTCAGCTGTGTGATAGAGTAAATCTCTCTTTTCTTTGTAGAACTGGCTCAAGATCTTGTAGCTCTCCTCTTCGAGTTCCCCTTTCTCCTTGGACCCCGTCCGGATCCATTTGGAGAGGTTACTTGTCATCTTGTCATTCTTTTGGGCTCATATCAGGTCCGACAGCCTATATCTCGCCTTGACATGTTCCTTTAGTGCCATGATTTGTCCATTCATTTCCCCAGGGTTGTGGATGTCATCATTCAGCTTCACGCATATTATCCTCTTCACGATCTTCTTATCATCTTCTGGCACTAGATTTGTTCTGACATTTGAGTTGCATGATAGTTTCCTGAATGGTTTCCTCGAAACTGCAATTCTTTCAAGTTCTTCACCTCCTCGTACTTCTTGTACGTCCAAATTGTACGTTCCTGCGGATGGATCTGTTTGTAGTTCCCTGTCACGGTGTCTAATCTTCTCTTCCGCCAATATCATGCATAGACTATCCTGATTGTCGCTGCTCTCATCCGAGTCCTCATCCCAAATTTCCTTCTTCAGTATCCTCTTCCTCCGTGGACGTGGACCACTTCCCGGACTCTTGACCTAGTCCCAGGTATTCAGCTTCTTCCTTGAACGCCACTTTCTTTTTCCTAACCCGAGTCTGTTCAAGTATGTCGTCAGGGATTTTTTCAACCAGTGACTGCACGACTTCCCATCAGGGTTAGTCACCTTCGAGGTGCTTTTATCACTAACTATCTCGCTCCTTCGCAGTATTGTGACCTCCGGTTCCTCCTTACCCTTTTCCTGGATCACGGGTTTATCATCTGCTAGTTTCTCGAGTAACCTCCTTAAGTCATCATCTATTTGTGCATCTTCCGTTTCTACCTGGTTAAGATCATAGCCTTTTGCCTTGAGCGTCTCCCTCACAATCTTTGACTTGAGTATTATCCCTATCGGCATCCCTCGGTTCTTCTTCAAGATTGTTTTCTCCGGAGGTTCTTTTGGTAATTCGGGGTGATCTTCTATTGGTTTGCCTGATTTGTCTAGCCATCTCGTGAGTGGAAGACTGTCGTACGTTTCCTTATCCATGAATGAGAAGCCATCCTTGATTTCAGGTCTATCTGCCTCCCTCTATTCTTGTCTCTCGTCGAACTCCGTCTTCTTACTCAAGCTGTCAGCGTTTTGATGTTTGTCTCGTGTTCTATGCTCAATTATCATGTTGTACCCATCCAGGCGAACTATCCACCTCCCAATGTAACTTTGGTCTATTGAGTACGTCTTCAGCCAGCTTAGCCCCTGTTGTCGACTCGCAGCTTGAATGGCTCGCTGCCTAGGTATGCTCTATATTTCTCGACAAAGGTAACCACCGCGAACATCTCTGCTTTCGGTGCCCCGTACTTCATTTCTGTGTCACTTAAGACTTTGCTCCCAAACGCTATTGGTCTCAAGACTGTTTTCCCGTTCCATTCTTGTTCCTGATGGAGAATTCCAGAAATCGCTACTACCGACGCATCCGTGTCCAGCACGTACATCCCTTTCTCTGTTGGCATCCCTAGTACTGGTGCCTCGCACAACTCTTTCTTTATTCTTCTGCTGCGTTGTTCCACGTGAACTTCTTGCCCTTGTGTCTCATTAACTGTTGCATCGGGTATACCTTGTCTGCATAGCCTTTGATGAATTCTCTGTAGTAATTCGCAAAACCCAGGAAGCTCATCAATTGGTGTTCCGTTTTTGGCGATTTCCAAGTTAGAACTGCTTCTACTGCATCTGGATCTGGTCTGATGCCGTGCCTGTCCACCATCCTGCCCAAGTATTTTATCGAATCCTTGAGTATCTCGCACTTTGATGCTTTACATTTTAGCCCCGACCTCTTCATACACGCAAAAACCTCGTCAAGTCTCTCAATGTGGTCTTCTAGTGTGGGCGTCGCTATTACCACGTCATCCACATGGCATATTACCAGTTGCCGTACTTCTTCGGCACACCTATCAGCGCGTGTGCCATCAACCGCTGAAATGTGGCGGTGGCATTGCAAAGACCAAACGGAATCCGTTTCCATTGAAACAGACCCAACTCGCAGGCGAACCCTGTCTTGTCCCTGTCCTGCTTCCTGAGCGGTACCTGCCAGAAGGCCGAACCTAAATCAAGAGTCGTAAAAAACTTTGCATCACCTAACTTCCAGAGGCTCTCATCAATCCTAGGTATGGGTTAGGCATCCTTCACCGTGACGGAGTTCAGGTATCGAAAGTCACAACAAAACCTCAAATGGTCGCCTTTCTTTTTGGCCATCACTACTCCACACGCCCACGGTGATTTGGATGGTTCTATCATATCATACTCTAGTAGCGTTTCGATCTCTTTTCTACACGCATCCGATTTGTGTGGGGTCATGCGCCTCGCCCCCTCCCTGGGCGGTACCGCATTCTCTTCAAGTTCTATTTCATGCTCAACAAAATTACAACACCCGATGTCTGGCTTATGTCTCGAAAAAACTTCCTCGGTCCGCTCTAATACGTCCTTGATGGCTTCGAGGTGTTCGTCCGTTATCTTGCCTCTTAAATGTTCAATTTCTGGTAGGACCGGTTTGTCACTCTGCATTTCATCTAGTGTGGGCCGTTCCGGAAAATTCGAACAGCTCGATAGCCCATCGTCTGTCTCTGACTTGAGTGAATTCACAAGACCTGATGAACCTTTTATTTTCTTCAATCGTCTCAAGATACAAATTTTGTCCTTATGATTGGTACAATCAACAACTTCATTTTGTTTTTGGTTTTCAGTCATTTCATATCGAGTTTTTACTGATAAAGCATATCCCAGCTTCCTCCCCCTCTGTATCGTGGTTGGTATGTCAAGAGTATTCAACAAGACACTGACGCAGAGACCGCTCTTTGTTATCGAGAAGGATCTTCCTAAAACAGCAGCACTTTGACTATTTGGATTTGGGACTATGCATACCTGCTTGTTGTCACTTAGTTCATTGTAGTTTTTCATTCGCAAGCTTACGATCGCCGCTTCGTTCGCCTTTAGCCTCACCCTCCTACTCAAGAATACCGGTGCTTTGTTCTCATTCGCCATTATTAAATTTACCGGTTTAATTGCGTACCTCCTATCCAGGTTCCGTATCCTGAACGTTGTGTTGTTTACATCAATCGTTACATCGAAGTTCCTGATGAAGTCTCTGCCTAAAACGAATTGGTCAGAGTCATCTAGGTTTTCTACCACACGAAAGCTCATCCAGAGGTTGCGTTCCCCCAGATTTAGGCCTATTATTGGCGTTCCGCCCAGGACCCTCAGCGCCCCTTTGTTTGCAGCTGACAACCGTATTCTCGAGTCTATCAAATCATTTTTGTTGAAGCCCATTCGTTCCCAAGTTTCGATTGGTATAACACTCAAGACCGCTCCCATATCAAGTAACCCACGTAACTGAGTCTTCTTGCCACTTATGTCGAGCACATGTGCTGATATATCTGCCTCTGTCCCGGTGTGCATTGCATCTTCCTCAAGCATGGCGCAGTGTCCAATCGATCTCACTTTCAACTCTTCTCTTCCTACGTAGATCTGGCCTACTAGATCTTCATCACATGTTATCATTGTTTTCGTATAGATGTTGATCCCATCTATATTTAGCATCACCTCATGCGGACCATAAGCTTCTGTGTACCTGTTATCAACTCGGACTGACTTGCTACCCCCTCTTGTGAGTAGTGCCCTCAATGCTCTAGAAGTCGTTTGTGGGCTTATACCACTCAAGTAATCTGCGTACACATCAATGTGCCTTATTGTCTGGTCGCTGGGTTCGCTCAAGTTTCTCGTTACCTCATGGCCGCCCACGGTGATTATTGACATTATTCTGGCTCCGATCTTCGTTATGCCGAATGGCTTCCCCGTCACCATTTTTACAGTGTTGCAGTTTCCACTTTTTGTCGACCCCGCTTCAGCCTCTGGTATTGACTGCGAGAAACCTAATGCCTCGTTCATTTTCTGTCTTTCGATCTCTTGCTTTAGTCGTTGTTCTATTTCTTTCGCCGCCAGGTCCTGTTTCACTTTATTGATAGCTTCCGCCGCCGTTTCTCATAATTTATCTCTAGGGCGTTCCTGGCCGTGGCTTCTATTGCACTATTTACTTGCGTTACAGCTTTCACTGTTTTCGTTGGCAGTTCCGCACTTGGTGTTTCAAATTCACCAAGTGTTTCAAGTTTTTCGTTTCAAATTCACCTTGTCTATTTCTCTGGTTCTGCACCGCTGCTAACGCCAACTTGTGTTTGGGGTGACTCTGGTTCTTGACTGCCTCTCAGAACAACGGACAGTCCATCCTGAAGTGCCACTCTTGGTTGCAGAAGAAGCATCTTGCACCTATTTTGATGATCAAGCCACTATAGAATTCGTGTTCCTCCATCTGGCTCATATCTTCCTCATCAGGTGCATATCCCAAACTCTTCATGCCCTGCTTGTATGTTGTGCAATCCGCCACGTGATGATCAGCTGACCCGCAGTTTGCGCATGATCTACGTTTGTCCATGTCATCTCTGGGCTTGTACCATGACGACCTTTGTGGCTGACTCCCCCCTGTGTATTCCTGTTGTCTGAGTACGAGTATTTCTTGGGTTTCATTAGCATGTACTCTCTTGACTTCTGTCTCATCTGTTCTGGAGTCGGTGCACTGTCTTTTGACAATGTATAGTATGTTGCTAACATTGTTCTCAAGTCATCACTCTTTACCCCATCAATGAACTTTGAGGCGATGCTAAAGTTCCTTCTATTGGTGGACTCTTCCGGGTCACTCCATCGTCTCAAGCTCTCAAGATCATCTAGGAACCTGTCTATCGATTCATCGTCCCTTTGTCTTCTCTTTTCAAATCGCATCATCGCTTGATGACCCTTCATGCCTGACCCGAATCGATTTAACAAAATCTCGAAGATTTTATCCGCAGTCCGCGTTCGTCTTCTTTCTTCGCCACCACGCATTTCAATGCCGTGCCTTCCAAGTTTCTGAGTATCGCTGTGCATGCTTGTCTCTCATCGTTCAAGTTGTCTTGTTCCAAGTGCAACCTCATGACTTCTACACAAGTGTCAATGCATCCATCTGAATCATCCTTGATTTCTTTCGGTTTTTTGAAAGTTTTCCTGGATTTGTTGCTTCCTCTGTCACTCGAGTCGGTGTTCCTTGCGGCGAAGGCTTCTAGTGTCCTGTTCATCATTTCCCAGGTGCTTGCCCATGTCATGACATCCGGTCCCACGTTGTTGTGAGTCGTGGAGTCCCCTGGACCCCTCGTTGTGTTTGCTGTTCCACTTTTCATAATCGCTTTGGCCCCCCGGTGCTGTACTCGCGGCATCCCGGGGTAATGGTAACGGTGTTGACTGCCGTTTGCTCCGTTGTGGTTCCACGAAATCAACTCTATTGCCTTGCGTTCGCTCCGCTGCTGGCCTGTCCTGTGACGTTGAGTTCCTCAAGATGGCGTCTAATTTTGCCTGTATTGCACATGAACTTTCAGCCTGGTCCCTACTCATCGTACCATTCTCGTTTCCAAACTCCCCAACTGGCTATTCACTGCGTCATATCGTTGCTTCATTTCTTGCATGTCTTTTTTGATGTTGTTGTCTCGCTCTTCATCAGTGGTATCTACCTTGTCCGACATCTGCTGAAGCCTTTCCTCTGTCGCTTTCGCTAGATTGAAGTAGCTGTCCAGGTACTCATGTTTGTTGTTTCTTAATGCTTTCCTTATCACATCTCTATCCTCTTCGCTGTGCTTCAGTTTCTTGTCGATCTGATCTAGCTTTGCCATCAAATCGCCTAGCTCAAGAGTAGTTGTTTCATGGTCAGTTGTTGCCCTGTTGTTGGCTGCTGTTCCTGGTCTGATCTGGTCTTCGTTTTGGTTGGTGTCTGTCGTTTTCGTGGAAACTGTTCGGAATGTTTTGCGTTTCTCGGCTTTTGGTTCTTCCGCTGCTGCGTCTCTCGACTTCATTCCGACCATTATCGCCAATCTTTCAGTAAAAGACGTTCTTTTTGCTTGAGACTCGTCCTTCACCGTTTCTGGCGTGTTGCCTGTTGTGTCTTCCACATTGTCTATCGGTGAGAACTCCATGGACTTTGGATTTGGTTCCTCTGCATTCGGCATCGGTGTTGACTCCGTCGTCTTCTTCTCCACCTCATCCACACTCTGGTCCGGTGTCTCTAGTTCAATCTCGATGGCGAGTTCTGCTCGTCTCCCTTCCATGCCCTCTTTTGTTTTGTTTTATTCTCTGTATTACTCCTCGTGTTGATCATGCTAACTGAAAATTTCTTCTTCGTTATCTTTGGGCCCATTGATGTCGTTTGTCTTTGATTCAGTAGATCTTTTTTCAGCCACCGGCACCCTGCTCCGTCTCATTATTTTTATTTACAATTGTTCCTATTTACAGTATTACTATTTACAAAATTCTACTCTAAGTTTAAAATATCTTTCGACAAAACTAATAAAAAGAAATTTACAATTTAATAAAAACAACGTTTCCATAGCTTTTTTGAAAATTCTATATGTTCTTGATCCCCACAGTACCGGATCTATCGCGATTTAACTTTCTGACTAGTCCTATTGCTTTTAATTTTGCGATTGGTTACTTCAACCTGTCTTAGTACTCTTTGGTACCGTCGCCCGCCTTCTTTATACTGTTCCAAGACTTCCAGTCACTGTCCCTACTCTTCTTTGTACTGTCCCGAGCTTTCTCTCTACTGTCCCAAGACTACTCGGTACTGTCCCAGTACTTCTTTTAGTGTCCCAAGACCTCTGTCCCAAGACCTCTATTCCAAGACTAGTGTCCCAAGACTAGTGTCCCAAGACTAGTGTCCCATGACCTTTGTCCCAAGACTACTGTCCCAAGACTACTGTCCCAAGATCAGTGTCCCAAGTCTAGTGTCCCAAGACTATTGTCCCAAGACTACTGTCCCAAGACTACTGTCCCAAGACTACTGTCCCAAGACTACTGTCCCAAGACTGCTGTCCCAAGGCTAGTGTCCCAAGACCACTGTCCCAAGACTACTGTCCCAGGACCACTGTCCCAAGACCACTGTCCCAAGACCACCGTCCCAAGACCACTGTCCCGAGACCACTGTCCCAAGACCACTGTCCCAAGACCACTGTCCCAAGACCACTGTCCCAAGACCACTGTCCCAAGGCTAGTGTCCCAAGACCACTGTCCCAAGACTACTGTCCCAAGAACACTGTCCCAAGAACACTGTCCCAAGACTACTGTCCCAAGACTGCTGTCCCAAGACTACTGTCCCAAGACCAGTGTCCCAAGACTGTGTCGTACCAAGACTGCTCTGGCCCAAGACTGTCCCAAGACTGCACCGTCCCAAGACTGTCCCAAGACTGCACTGTCTCAAGACTGTCCCAAGACTGTACTGCTCCAGGACCGTCCCCAGACTGCAATGTCCCAAGACTTCTTCGGTACTGTCCCAAGACTTGTCACTAAGTGTCTGGATAGTAGGATCTCTTCCTCTTCGTTGTAGGGACTTCTTGAACCACTGTACCTTGTACCACCACTTGAGCTCTAGTAAAAAATTTTCCAAAAACCCTATCTTAATGGCCAAACGCTTCAAATACCGACCCTCCTGTATTTATCTCCCTTTCGATGTTTTAGGCAAGTTGAAACCCAACTTGTTCGCAGGTATCTGTGTTCACCTATTCGTTCAAAAACCAATAACAAAATTTCACCAAAACGTAAAAATTTAAACAAAAAAAATAAAAATAAAAACAGAGAGATGTACCCACCTAAAATTCAAAGCTGACTGATGTCAATCTTTGTCCGAAAAAATGTCTGGTACCCGATTGCCACACGTTTTCCTCCCCCCTGCTAGCGACCTTATGGGGTATCACAAAAACGGTCTATGTCCGTTCCCCCCTACCGATCCGACCAGGGTACCTACCTGAACTCGATGTTAAATTTGGATATCCGCTTCTTATAACCAACGCGTGTCAGTATCTAATGTAACTAGATCGACGATGCCGAACAATTAGTTACTCTAATGTGTCCCCCCTTTTTACAATTTACGACCGCCAACCTCTAACCTAACCAGCCCCCCTTCTAACCTCCCCCCTCTTTAGCCCCCCTCTTAAGCCGAAAAATCCCTTAAGCGCCGGGTGCTAAACCTCTCGAGAGAAAACCGTAGACCTGTTTCCAGGCCTGCTTGTCTAAAAATTTCCTCAAAACAATGGGGCTCCGCTTATCCAATTTTACACTTATTTCCTATAATGTAATGTGGATTTTAACGATACCCGTTTGTCCAACTTGAGAACACCCATGTGCGTCCTCTTCTTGTTGTAGCGATCCCGTGCTGGTTGTCCCCTTGACGTGCACTGCACTTGACACCAGTACCACCTTCCCACTTGGCTGGTCACCTCTTCCAGTCAAGTTTCCTAGCGGTTCAGCTCAGTCCTTGTGAACCACTTTCCCACTCGGCTGGTCACCTCTTCCAGTCAAGTCTCCTAGTGGACCGGTTCTGTCCTTGTGAACCACTTTCCCACTCGGCTGGTCACCTCTTCCAATCAAGTCTCCTAGAAGTCCGGCTAGGTTGCAAGCTATCTGAAAACCCTTAACAACGCCCCCACTTGGGCACCTTAGTGAAGTCACTGGTTTAGATTGCTAGATTGATCGAAACGATCGGTCTTATAAATCAGTATGGGTATACTATTTAATTAATTTAAAGGTTTGATCCAACTAATCTGGTATCGAAGTCACTGTCATTTTTTTGTTTTATGGTTTTTGTTCCTTTTTCTATACTTTTTTCTTGTTTTTGTCCCCCTAGTTACCCCCCCTTACTCGGTTAGCTAAGCCTCGTTCGGAGAGCGTACCAGGAAGTTTTCTCAAGTTTTCTTAAAAAGATATCACAGTACAATCGGAAGGCTTACACGTTTCCGCTGAACCGTACCACCGGTACTCTAGAATGGGCATGCAGCCCGGAGCTGTGTCAAGTGGGTTCGACTACGTAGTCATGATGTCGTAAAAATACCCAGGAGCGCCATAAAAACACTATGTAACAGTCGCCTACTTCGGGCACATATGAGGCTTAAGAAAAATAGGCCCTATAACCATTGGCTCAAGAGTCAGGGACACTATCTCTTGTGTTTTTCTACCTCAAAAACGATCGGAGCCAATTCGGTTCACTTGCGACATGAGACTAGAACCCGTTACAGCTTAAAGGCCACTACCAAAATATCCCCCCACTCTAGAAAATAAGAACATCCCCATACTTAGGTCTCGAGATACCTAAAATACACGAACGCCGTTAAAAACAGGGTCGGAACAATCCGTTAAGTTACTTTTTATTAGACAGTGGAACTTTGATCCATTTCAGATGGATCAACCTAAAACTTGCCTTACCTCAACATACTTATTATAAAATGCACTCGAGAAATTTAAATTTGGTACTTACATAGCAGCACGCTTGAGAAACAGAGTAATTAAACTAATTAATGACTCTAGCAAAAATATAATCGAATATAACTCAAGAAGTTTTCTAACGATGAGTTCCAATCAAAGGAAATAATTTTTAACTCAAGAATATAGTTTTGGATCTGGACCATTGGGAGACTTCAGTTGTCTGCCTTTCCGTTGAAGGTTCACTCTGGTCCAGTTGATTCTTGCTCTGCTCTTGTATTTGTTTGGTCTCCTATATCAGATAGGACAGCTCTACTCTCGTTTTCTACGATTGAAATTGCGAATAGCAAATTCCCACTGTGTATATTTGACAACTTTCCCGCAATTGTAATTCGGTTGTTCTGATCTTTTATTTTATGTTTTCAGTTGTCGCGAGAAAACTGAGCATGACAGGCTCCATTCGAATTTTTTAAAAATAAAATTTCATTCCAAAACCACGTGTATTCGTGTTCCTCAAGGTCAAACTTCCAGATATGACCGACTGGCACACCGGCAAGCAGTTCAAGGAGCGACAAGAAGGGGCTCAAGGACAACAACAATCGACTGCTGGGTATCGTTAACAAGTTTTGTATCCCTTTTGGTACAAAAAGTAAGATATCAACCTGTGGGGAGCTCGACATTGATTGCCCAGCAGTGACCCTTCAGCGAATTGCGAATTTCCGAGTTAAGCACCTTAATTCAGGTTTTGAACAAACCCGGAGGTGTATAATATTACTAGTATTACAATTTATACAGTCTATATAAATACTCCTATACCGTTTTTCAGTGAAAAACATAGTAAGCAGACCGGTTTTTAGGGTCGAAATAGCGGTATTTTGATCCCCCTTCAAATCGCGATTTTTGAGATATCGATTTTTTTTGAAACAGTAAAAAGCGCAAAGTTATACGTTACATTGTAACTGACCTAGTGTAATAGGTAGAATTGGTGAAGTTTAGTTCAGAAGTGGTTGGAACTAATTGGGTACCAAAAACCGAATTTTCTTGAGTTTTTGAAAAAACGAACGCTACAAAATTAGAAATTTTTTTTTTAATTTTTTTGTTTAGGACAATAAAAATTGTTGTTCGGACAACGTTCACCATTGAATCCACAGGTTTTCAACCCGTTTGCCGGTAACCTTTTGGGTTACAGTGAAATCGGACTTAACGTGTTTGATTTAGTGGATTCATCAATTCGGAAGGGTCCAAATAGCATTGTTTTTGGCAATTTTTTTTCAGCTGGAACGTTTAAGATTGGTTCTTTTGCATTGAACTTGAAGAGTATAAGTGTTTTGAGCTCGGATCAATAGTTTTTAGGTTGAAAGATAAGAAATGCGAAAAAATTTAGGCGGAACCTATAAGAGAGAAAATTTTTTGACTTTCGAAAAAAGACGTTTTGGTTAATAACTTTGGAACTACTGGACAGATCCAGTTGATCTTGGTACCATAAGATCAACAATTAGGTGAGGTTACTCATAGATTCTTCAATTATTTGAAAAATAAGCGTGAATTTTTTTTTTAAGATTTTTTTTTGTTTAGCAATTTTACCAATTAGTGAAGGTAGACCTTTTTGGAAAGCCCTTATAACCATACCAAATGTAGTAACGGTTGAATGAAGCAATTTTACGCTGTTTTAGACAAAAAAGGAGGGTTAGGGGACCCAGAAAACCATAGTCGAGTTGAAACTAGGCTAGTTACAAGACCCTTCACAGTTGAGTAGAATAGCAAAATAAGAGGCTTAGCTTCGATCCGGAAGGGTCTAGGGACGAAAAATACACCATTCCTAGTTAGTTCCTACAGCATGATAGCATTGGAGAACGTATCAGGAAAAATTCCGGGTGAGACTTTTAAAAGTCCCGGAAAAGCTAATTTTGTCAATCCGGAGGGTTCCTATTTTTGTCAATCCGGAAAGGTCCTATTTTTGCCAATCCGAAGGGGTCCCAATTTTGCCAATCCGGAAGGGTCCCATTTTTGCCAATCCGGAGGGGTCCAATTTTGCCCATGCGGAGAGGTCCTATTTTTGCCGATCCGGAGGGGTCCTACTTTTGCAAATCCGGAAGGGTCCCAATTTTGCCAATCAGAAGGGGTCCTTTTTTGCCAATCCGGAGGATTCCAAATTTAGCCAATCCGGAAGGGTCCTATTTTTGCCAATCCGGAAGGGTCCTTTTTTGTCAAAACTTAGGTAGACAAAAGAAAAGTAATTAGTAAAAATTATTAGGTTATTAGGTGTCAGGCTAGAAACCAGTGACTGCACTGGTAACTTGCCTTTAAAAAAGATCAGAGTAAAACAAAACAGGTCTAAAACCGGATATTCGCGACACTAAGTCTAAATTGAATAAGAGTTTGTCACTGAATTGTGTGGATTAAAATTCAAATCATTTGTTTGGAAAAGTGATTGCCTTGAGGATTTTAGTAGGTCTACCTCGGACAATCCGAAGGCAGATAGGTAACACAGGACTCGATGAGTGCAATAGACGCCCACTTGAGAAAATTACTACCTTCAAGTTGTGTCTGTTTGGTGAGTCACCGAACAGGGAAAGCTCTTTCTTTACAAACAAGTTCGACTTTTGTATTACGACTAACTAAAGTACAAAACACATACGTTTTTCATTGATAATATTTTATTTTCCTTCACTTTGGATTTCAAATCAATAATATCTGTTCTTGGTTGGGTAGCGAACACACTATCTATTAAATATATTGAAATCATCAGACTGTGCTAGCGTCATATCTTTACAAACAATTATCGATTGTTGTGAATAAATTGTACATAAGCAGTACTGTGATAACATACAAGGATTTGTGGTCACTATTTAAATGAAACTTTTGGAACTTATTGTTTTGTATTAATATTATCAGTAGTCAAACAATAAGGACACTAGCAATCGAATTGAGTGTATAGGCAATAAGAAGTGATAAATCGACGATGAGTCTGGACAAGTCAAGGATACCTAAACTTGGTGGTAGCTCTAGGAAATTCATACCAGAGAAACAAAGAAAAGCTATGAACGTCAATTTTGTGGAGAGGATCGCACGAAACCGGACCGACAAAGGGAATAAAGTTTCAGGCGGAATGGTTGAAACCATGAGTCAAAAGTCCTCAGAAGGACAAAAGGCAAGGTTAGAAGTAGAGGTCCATCCGGACACTGCCATGGATGAGAACCAGGGTGGACATGGACCGGAAGGGAGTAGAAACAGAAGTTCGGAGAGTGAATTTACTCCGGTTTTGCCACTTCCACAGAGACTTTAGACCAAGAAGAGATGTCAGAACTGTCCGACATCTCTACTGAAAACGTGGAGACTACAAGATCACCCTCAGACAACACTATGATGCATGGTGTGACAGAGAAACCGGCAACTTCCTGCTCCTTTTTAGAAAGAGTGAAAAACACTTTGGGAAACTTCTTTCCCTTAACCATGGGAACGGGTACAGGCGATGAAGCAGAAACCCAGGAAGAGGAGGAGGACGAGGACGAGCAAGATGACTTCGGATCTCAAGTTAGCGTCAATAGCTCGACTCAGGAGAATGATGCATACACCAATAGAAAGACTGGCTCTATGGACCGATTTGGTGTGGCCAGGACAAAAAGCAAGACCAAAAATGGATCAGACCAGTCAGGAGACTTTGTGAACATGACGAATTCAGAAATGCGAACTGGGAAGAAGAGAAACAAAGGGCTCTAAAACCAACCTGCGGATCCAGAAGTGGATCATGAAGAGACGTCGAGGCAGAGAATCAAGACCCGAGTCTCGACCAGCACCAAGCTACCTGGAACCGATAGGGTGACACAGCCACTTGTGATGCCATTAGTGGACAATGGAGCATCAATCGAAGAAGCCTTGACCAATATAGTGGGCAGCATAGGAGAACAGAATGAACAGATCTCCTAGAGAATGAGTTAACTAGAAAGGGCAGTCCACGTCGAGAGAGAAAACCTGCGGGAAGAGATCAACCGCAACAGACAAAAAGTTTGCAGAAGCAAAAAACGTTTGAAGGAGAGAACGGATGAACATTTGGCCAAGAACTTGAACTTGTCGCGAATGACGAGGGAAGCGGAGCAAAGAGAGTTACGATTGAGAGATGACATGTAGAAGTTGAAAATTCAACGAGAACAGACTCTTGGGACTCTTGACACGAAGATAGACGCGACGATGGAGAGGCAAACTCAGGCTATCATGGACAGGTTGGATGGGCTACTAGGAAGCAGGAGTGGATCGAAGAATGGGGAACCAAACTCAGAAGAACCCGGTAGGGAGTCGAGAGTGAAAATCAATGAAGGATATATGGATCCACTAGAGGAAGAGGCAGTTCATCCAGCTATGCCACAGGGGACAATAGACCAGGGGGCCCAAACATCAGAGGAAGTTCGACTGGCAACAGACCGACCTCAAAAGAACTACCGACGCAAGACACATATGCGACTGGGACGTGTGATGCCAGGAACTGGAGTCATGCGAATCAAGCAAGAAGTCATCCCAGTGATTCGGACAAGAGGGAAAATCCAAAGCCTCTAACAGCGGGCAATGATGCTCAAGCGAGGCATTCAAGGGACGCGGCATCATTGGCCACAGCCTTTGAACCTCTGAACAGGTCCATGGAAACATCCCTAATGAGGTTATCTAGAACAATGAACGCAGTGAAAAGGCCAAAAGAGTTCTTAAGAAACCAAGATGCTACAAAAAGATGAATCTGATGGCTGTATTGATACCTGGATGGAGGTAATGAAACTGCATTTTGAAGAGGAGGACTTGACAGAAAGACAAGAATGCAGTGCGCTCACCAGTAACCTGGAAGGGACAGCCCTAAACTGCGTGATGGTCAAAAAGCAATACCAGCGGGACAATGCTTAGAAAATCTTTGAAATCTTGTTAAATCGTTTTGGCTCAGGGGTACAAGGACACGAAGCAATGATGCGCTTCGAAAAACGGAGGCAACGTGAATACGAGACAATAGACGAGTTTCTAGACAATTTGGAGATGCTTAGAAGGTGTAGCCAACCAGATGAGACGAACAGAAGGATGAATCTAGCAGTAAACTCAAAAATCATCGACGGTGTGAAGAATGATGAGCTTCGAACGATGATTGCGACACATTACACACCACTTTCAACCAATGCGCCAACACCATAGGAGTTGAGACTCAAGTCAAAGGAATATCTTTCACTGAAGCCTCCATCAAGATCTGGATATTACAAAAAAAATTATGGCAATTAAAACAATGGACCAGCAAACCAAGGTAACAATTGGTACAAACCAAGCGACGATATGGATAAGAGACGCTCTTGTGCAAATTACAGTTCGACGGACCATCACGTGTCAGCATGCCCAATCTACAAACAGGGCATGAAATCAATAGGCTTTAGTCTCGAGGATGAAGATGAGTCAGAGGTCGATCATGAAGATTTCATGAGAAGAGTAATTGCGAAATTCGGGCCAAGGTGTTTCTTTTGTAACTTGGAAGGTCAATCTAAATCGGATTGTCCACAATTTTGGGATTGTGTGGCACTGATCAAGCATCCAAGCATCGGGGGTCAAAGCCGGCAAGGCTCGCCTGTTGATTGAAGCGGAAGCACGCAGAAAAGAAAAACCACAAGAGCTGGCACTGAAGAAGATCCAGGCGGTAACGGAAGAGATACGTGAACCGGAACCGGTTACTGCAGCGGATGACTTCAAGATCGACTATAGGGCAGCCACGAGAGATGCTCTAAATAGAGTCCAGCAGAAATTGGTGACGAAGGAGATCGAACAAAAGGTGAAGCATGAAGTATGTTAAGAGACCATTTAATAGAATAATAACAGATGAAAACAAGGTGCCATTTTTTAAAGATAGAAAAGTAAAACTACAGCCGGGACAAGCTGTTTTAGCAATTTTTAGGATGAAAATGTTAAATTCGTTAAGTGATAAAAAACAGGTTTGTCTGGGGTACTCAACCCAAAAAGTCAAAACTCGGTTATTTTGGGCCGGAGCTTTTCAGTAACACGAAACGGGCTGTGTGCCAGTGTGTTATACCACGGTTTCGATCCAGCGTGGAAAGAAACTTGGTTACGCTTTGCCGATGAAAAATGACTATGAGAAGACACAGAACTTGAAGAGATATAACGTGAAAGACTGCCCGAATCATGCTGATAAAGATAAAATTTTAAAGAGAATTGATGAATTTAAATCTATTAATAAACGGTTTTCAATGAAATCCGAAACGAATGACGGCTTGTTGAGCTGCTCGATTTTTCCGGAACGCCCCTCGTCATATGAACTGGAATCCGACCAACCGTTTTGGCGGAGATAGAACACATGAGAGGGAAAACAGGTTAAGGGGATTTTGAATAGTTAAGGACGGATATCGGTTGTTGCAACTTCGTCGAACACGAAATCGAATTAGAGAAAGGCGCCATTCCTCATAGGGAAGGCGCAAGGCGAATGACGCCTCATAAATCAGAAGCGTGCCGAGCGAAAATAGAAATGTTGCTCGAATAAGACATGATAGAACCCTCGAAATCGCCTTGGGCTTGCGGGGTAGTCATGGCCATAAAAAAGAAGGGGGCAGCTTAGGTTCTGTTGCGACTTTCGTTAACTCAACGCAGTGACAATAAAAGATGCGTACCCGATACCGCGAACAGACGAGAGCCTCTCGAAACTTGTTGACGCCAAGTTCTTCACCACACTGGACTTGAGTTCTGCCTTCTGGCAGGTTCCTCTGCGGAAGAAGGACAGAGAAAAGACCGGATTCGCAAGTGAATTGGCGTTGTACCAGTGGAAGAGGATGCCCTTTGGCTTGTGCAACGCCACGGCCACTTTTCAAAGACTGATGGCCCAGGCTTTAACCAAAGTGACAAAGAAGTACGGGAACCTTGTGATGTGTTACGTGCATAGCAACACCCACCTTGGAAGACCACATTGATCGGCTCGATGAGGTCTTTGGCTACATGAAAAGAGCAAGCTTGAAATGCAAACCATCAAAATGTGAAATCCTTAGGGATTCAATCAAGTATCTGAGAAGAATAGTGGACATGCATGGCGTGAGGCCGGTCCCGGAAGCAGTGGAAGCTGTGCTGACAAGGAAGGCTCACAGAGCAGACACACAAATCATGAGCTTCCTAGGGTTTGCCAATTATTACCGTGAGCTCAAAAAAGGATACGCAGACAAGGTGTACCCCATGTAGAAATTGATGCGCAACAAAGGAAAGAAGTTCGAATGGAACGAAGAAGCTCAAGCTGCCTTCGAGAACATAAATCGGGAACTGTGCGAAGCGCCAGTGCTAGGCATGCCTACAGAGAGGGGCATGTATGTTCTTGACACAGATGCATCATTAGTAGCCATCTCAGGAATACTGCATCAGGTGCATGAGTGGAATGGGAGAACAGTTCTCCGTCCAATTGCATATGGCAGTAAAGTGTTGAGTGACACTGAAATGAAATATGGTGCACCAAAGACAGAAAAGTTTGCAGTGGTCACATTCGTGGAGAAGTACCGCGCATACTTAGGGAGCGCTCCCTTTACGTTACGCGTGGACAATAGAGCTATATTGGTCGGTGGATAGTATAATTAAACGGCTACCACATGATAATCGAGCACAGGATGCGTGAAAAGCACCAGAATGCTGACAGCCTCAGCAAGAAGACTGAGTTTTATGAAAGACTAGAACAGAAGCAAGCCAATCGGGCGGATATCAAGGAAGGGTTTTTGTTTCTGAATGGTACCCTTGACGAGATGGTTTGACAAATCTGGATATCCAATTCCGGGACAACCCGAGTTACCGGTGGAAAATGCAGCGGAAATAATAATCTTATCAAAGAAGGACCCGGTGCATTTGGATCTGTTGCTAAGTTCGAACCTGGTCCAACAGGAGCTTTCTCGTATGAACATAAACAGTCTCTCTTTGCAGGTCACTCCGCAACTGTTCTCGTATGAACATAAACAGCCTCTCATTGCAGGTCAACCACACGTTACTAGTGGAGACTCAAGCAAGAGACCTGGACAGAGAGGTCTATCAAGACCCTGACAGTGATCGCTACCTGGTACCCAGCAAAACAGTCTTTGACAACGCAGCGGATGATCTAGAAACATTAGTGGTATCGAAACGATCGATGAAGTTGTTGCCGCAGAAAGAGTAGTGAGGACTGATCTTCAACCCTTCAGGCAAGATACAGAACCATTGGCGAAAATTTGGTGCGTGAAGATGGAAGATGACACGCATCAGCCCGATGAAATGAATAGTCAATTGCGGGTCATGAAGACGTTTTTGAAGACGAGATACAGACTCTCGGAGCTACTAAGAGCACAAAGAAATGACCGCATGACGAGTAACTTGGAAAGGTGGATCGAAAATGGAACACCAGACAAAGGTGACCCGGAGGAAGACAGTTACCGTATTCTGAGACAGTACTTTATGCAAAAAGAGGGAAGGTTGTACCTGAACAAGGACGGGATCGTGGCTTGTAAGAGAATAGAAGAAGACAAAGTCCTGTACAAATATAACGCGGTAGTGTTGCCGATTTTCAGGTCGCACAATCAGATGGGCCATCAGGGAATCCACAAAGTATACCAGAGGATCCTGAAGCGCTTTGAGTGGCCTGGAAAGAAGAAGGCATGCGAGAAGTGAGTAACAGCACGTCTGTCATGCCAACAGGTCAAGGATCCAAGGAAATTGCAATTTCCCTTCCAGTCGATTGATTCATCTGAATTAAACGAGGTTGTGCAAATAGACCAGCGGAAAATATGTATGACAGACAGAAACTATAATCAGGTCTTGGTCATGATAGACCACTTCACGAAGTATGCAGAGGCCGTGCCTGCATAACTGCCTCAGCAGAAGAGACGTGCGATCAACTAATCGTGGATAGCGAGACATGGTTGTCTGATGACGATTCAATCGGATAACGGAACAGCTTTCGTGGGAGAACTTACGAAAGAGCTCATGAGACGCTCACAGGTGGCTCAAGCTCGTTCCACGACATACCATCCCCAGACGAATGGCTTAGCGGAGAGACATAATCGGACTCTGGTGTCGATGCTGAGGGTATATTTTTCCAGGTACATGACCGATTGGGACAGATACCTTCCACAGATAATGGGAGCTTACAACAGCACGCAACACTCCACCACCGGAGTTAGTCCACACATGATGTTAACCGGACACAAGAAGTCTTTGCCCTTGACCTTCTTTTACCTAGAGTATGAGGGGAAGAAAACATCACCACAGGTCTACGTAAGGAATTTGATTAGACGTCAACAAGAACTAAACGACTTGTGTAGACGGAACACTCAGCACGCACAGGCCAGGCAGAGGAAAAGGTTCAATAAAAAAGCAGCTGCTGCAAAAACTTACTCGGTAGGAGACTACGTATGGGTATTTCAAAACGTTATACCGCCGAAAGGAACGAAAAAATTCCTAAAGAAGTGGAGGGGACCCTTCATGATTACGAAAGTGCACCAGGAGGGACGTTTTTACAGACTGAGCACCGGCCGAGCCGCTCACTAAGAAAATATTAAGCCACACAACCCATCAACGGAAGACTGGTGTATACCTGCAGACATGGAAAAGGGGGATTATCTGATGATGGACCCTACCTGCGAGGTCAATGAGAAGGGCACCAGGGGAAAGAATGATGGGAATGAGGTCGTAGAGGAAGGATCAAGTCCACCACTGGACCTGGATCCAAATGAGGTGATTGAAGCTGATGAAGAAACCTTACCCTACGCGGAAGAGGAATGGCAAGATCCCGAACAGATGGAGGTCTCGAAGAATTTGGAACCAAATCTTCCATTTACGATACAGACTCGACAGAGTGACAGGACAAGACTCACGAAGAAAAACAATCCTTACGGAGATGACTTCGTAGTGGACAAAATAGATCTTAAGAAGATTGTGGAAGGATTGGTGGGTCTAGAAGAAATAACCGTGTCACAAGACATCGACATAGTCGACGACCGCGACGATGACCGGTCTAAACCCGAGGTAGAATTCGACGACGAGCAACAGCAATCTTACGAACAAGACTTGGCGATTCTGCGTGTCTTGGAATGGCTGAACGAAATGACGTCGGACCCAAAGGAGATCAGTGTCCTAATTCAAGATCTAGACCATAAGAGCATGAAAAACATAAAAAGCGAAAGAGATTATCCTTCTTGGGCTGCCCATGAAGGACAATTACTTATTCTTGCATCCAACTTCGATTTAATATCCGGTATGCGATCGACGGGGACATCGATGGATTTTTTTGTCCGGGCAGTAGGGTTAGGACTTACCCACACTGAAAAATTATTATTTTAAAAAAATTCAGAATAGCAAGAGAGACAGTTGATCTAGAAGCAGAAATAGGCGAGGACCCTAAGAAACCGGACATAGAGTGAGTACTTGAGTCATATTTTAACTTGCCAAATGAGTACTCAAGTAGCATAATATTGACAGATAGCGGTTTTATACTTACAAATAGAATATGCGCGATAGCGATCACAGCGGACATGATTTTTAGGACAGCGTTAGCAGCGGATTTTTTGAGAGAATATAAAAACATAGAAATTCTTTGGAAGCAAAGACCAGGAATAGGAGGCGTAGCAGCCTTGCCTCCGGCGGCGTCACAGATACCGGGAAAGTATTTACGCTTCTTGGTGACGAGGGCGACGGAGAAGCGGCATGTGGACCCGGAAAACTTAGTCTTGTCCTTGACGAGACTGAGAGCCTTCCTTGTGGAAATGGAGGTAAAGGAACTTTCGCTTCCAGCATACGACCCGAACCGAGGACGAATGCATCCACGGGAGCTGTATGCACTGATACACGTAATCTTTTCTGATTCTAACATACAAGTATACTTACATAAAAAATATTATTTGAGTATAGGCTGAGCTTAGGTTGCGTGCAGGAAGGTGTCATACTATGTGTGTTGTGTGTGATATGTGTCTTGTGTTATGTTATTAAGACCCTGGGTACAAAAGGATTAGGGACCATGAACAATCGAATGACAATCTTAGGAATAGATCCAAAGTTTGGACTGTCCATTGTTAGGTCGAACTCCAAAATTTTAGCAATAAACTGATTTTAATACATTTTTAAGATCAAAATCTTTTTATCTGACTGTTTTAAATAAATTTTAATACAAAATTAGAGTAATGCTGACATATGTGATGTTCGTGACCTCTTTTCTCGATCCTGATTGATCATTTAATCATTCATCAGATTTCAATTGAGCAAACTGATAATCAAACCGAATCTACAGAAATTGACAACTTCGATTTGAATGAATTGATGGACCTAGCGGAGGCATATGTACGACCAATGATAGATGCGATCTATCGTCGGGTGATGGATCGAGACTTCGCTCTGGAGGACCCACAGGTAGCCATGTTGCTGTTCGCCTTAACAAAAATCTTAGGGCATGATAACCGTGGGGACCGCCCCACGGAAGTCTTATTGATGGCCGCACACGGAGAAAGAGGAGTGCTAGACAGCCTAAACATGAGGGTAATGAGGTGGAAAAACGGGGCTCTCTCAGGAAGTGACTTGGCGAACGAGCCTGGATTGAAAAGTTCCAGGACCTACTAACAAGGTGAGATGCCTCTACCAACAAGCCTAGGCCTGGTCTGAGAAGAATGCACCAGGAGTTGAACAAAGAGGCTGCCTCGTCTAGTTCACAACTGAGAGCAGCTGTGCCACCAAAGAGGGCGAGAGTAGAAGAAGGTGTTCAGACGAACGAGACGATGTAAGGCCTCAACGGAACGATAGAAGAACTGGAGAAGACCAGAAGGGAGCTAGATGATGTGACTGAGACTATGCTCAGTGTAGAAGAACAGGGATGTGGAAAAAACAGTTTGAAGATTGCACCTAGAAACAGGGTCAGGAAAGAGAACGCTTGAGGCAAGAATATAAAGAGCGATCGGAACGGCTGGCTGGAAAAAGCGATACCTGCAAGGAATGTTCCTCGTGGAGAGTCCCCGATGGAGCTCCTAACGCCTCGCAAACTAAGTCAGACGGCAGAGGTGCGACCCCCGACTACGACATGAAGAGTGACAATCCCGGACTCAAGTAATACCCTAGGTGACCCAGTCGTGGAGCAGACAGTGCGGAAGTTGAACGAAACAGCTGGACGACTAGTCGCTAATAGGAATGCGCCAGGTTCCGGGGTGATTGCACCCTATGGAAGAATAGACGACACGGGCAGAGTGGAACTCTCCCGAGAAACGATAGAAAAATCGGGAGTTGACAATGTCACGTTACCAGCAAAGACATCTAGAGCCCCTGAGAGGAAAACAAGAGAAAAGCCGATGAAGAAAGTGTTCCGAGTGTTTGATATGCAGAAGAACAACCAGGTGAAGAATAACTTCACCGGAAATCCGGATGCGGAACCGCGAGCCTGCTTTAATCGATCGACTTGGAGTCCGGCGATAAACATACAACAACCGCCGCTCGGGACATCTCATTTGATTCTGGGTGACAGTTTGGTGAGAGTTCTTCAAAACCTGAGAGCATCTTGGATCACCACGGTGATGGCCCAGCTATTTCGAATGTGGAGCTAATGAACCCAGGGAGGATCCCTAACATAATGATCCTAATAGGGACAAACAACGTTTCAAGAGGCTCAGATGAGGAGGAGGCTCAATAGGAATCGATGATGGTGTGCCTATTCACTACTCTCTGGTAGAATTTCAAGTGCGCGGTATTGACCATCTGCACCGTACTAATGAGTACGAGAACGTTGACATCGACAGGAAGAAGGCATAATGAAGAAGTTATCAGGTGGAACAACATACTGAGAAATCTGGCGAGTCGGAATGCTGGACGGATGATCCTTATGGACATTGAACACGAGCTAAGGGCTATAGATCAGGCCAGACTAACCACCGATAGGATCCACTTTGATAGCATCGAAGGACAAGCAAGGATAAACCGAGTCTTCTAGGAGCGACTGGATGAAATGGAGGTCGAGTTCTTTGACACGGGAGTGCTAAAGAAGTAAGAAATAAGCCGGAAATCTCAACCTTTGTGCCCCCTAACCTAGAAACACGTCTGGGAACGGTTCGAGCCGTGACCTACAGGCCGCAAAGCTCTAGCGAGCCAGGGCAAAGAACGGACGTACAGGACTGATTGTGAGAAGCGCCAGTAAGAAGACCATTCATCCAAGGCGAAGATTATGACCTGTCAATCTGACTACGGAGACAATGAGTACCTCGAGACCGGAATCGAGATCAGAGACTAGATCAGAGACTACGAGTACCAGCCGAGAAGAGCGACGACCAGGCAGGAGCTCTTTGATGTGGTCGAGGCCCATACCTTCTCCCTGGCATGTCTATAAACAGGACCTGATGAAATTGAACCTTCAGACAGTAAGGTTTGCAGCCGATGCCATAAAGGTGCTAAATGGAGCGAGACTATCCGTCAACGGACTGTACTCAATCGCAGGTGTGGACTGGTTGATAGCAGCTGGCATAAACTTCAGCTCCACGACCGCCTTGAGATTCGCTGATTTAGAGGGACTGCCCTCAAACAACACAATGGGTCCAGTAAATGCAAGACCTTTGCAAGACGTGAAACTGAATCATGGTGAAGGAAATTGAGAATAAAGGCCCGGAAGATTCTTGACAACGAGGGCACCAATAGGACAACATGTGAAAATGTTCAAGCAAATACGAGCACCCCCAGTCACGTAAAAGATAGAGCGCACCCGAAACAGGTGACTCAAGAAGGAGATGTTCAAGCAAATACGAGCACCCCCAGTCACGTAAAAGATAGAGCATACCCGAAACAGGTGACTCAAGAAGGAGATGTTTATGGTGGCATGAAGATGATTAGGAAAGACGAGACCATCTTTGCAGCGTATGATAGAGCAGAAATGAGAAAAGCAAGGATTATGATAGTTGCGAACTGAGACTTCGTACATACCTCCAAGTCTCTCTTTTGGCCTGACGTTATAATGTCGGCAGCGGTCGACCTGGACCTAATGCAGTCGGTATCAATGGTAATCGGGGTACAACGACAGACGGAAATGAACCCGATCGCGATTATATTTGCCGGCATAAACCACCATCTACACATTAGGGGTTTCCTGAGCAGACTCAGAGAGCCTACAACGGCAGAAGACGCAGTATGGCCAGCGATAAAGGATATCCTCGAACCGATGGGTGAAGTAGTGGACACGCTGAAAGAAGGTGCATTCCCCAAGATAACAACGAGAGCTGTGTTTGCACTGTCTCCGAATATGCACATCTCCCGGATGGACTGAAGTTTGTATTCGCGATGGTGGCGTTGCTCTCGGAAGGGAAATATCTGGAAATATGATGTGATAATATCTGCCCCAAACCGCGGAAAAGAGACGGAGAACCTAAGACCAAGTAAGGCGGAATTACCTGCGGTGTGGTCTGATATCTCGAATGCGATGCGAGGATTTAAGGACCATTCACTACACATGTAAGTGTTAGACGAAGTACTAGGGTTGGAACTGTCCAACTCCAGCCGACAACTTAAACTAAAACCAGGAATTGACGATGACCATCGAGGGCACCAATAGGACAACATGAGAAAATGTTCAAGCAAAACATGTGAAAATATTCAAGCATGTGAAAATGTTCAAGCTGAATTTCCCTTGTCGTAATAGTAGCGATGTCTAACGACTTATGGTTCCGAGGAATGGAAATAAAAGAGGAAGGAGAAAGAAGGAAAAATTCCAAGGAGACGGGAGCTCACTTGGAAGCGATGGTCTTGAGAACGAAACCAGAGGCTAACAAGAGGCTGCACTTGACCCCTCCAATAGCCGCATTGGGTGCGGTCGTTTTCGAGCGAGCCCTTGTGATGATCAGGAAGATCCATGCCTACCTAGTGAAAGAGGTGAACCTGGCCGAAAATGCTGAAAAAAAAGTCAGCCGAGTTCGTAAACAGAGTGTGCCAAGTTATCCTAGAAGTTTTCTGGACACAGAATGTAAAGGGAAAAGAAGGCTTTGACCGGGCTGACAGCATGCTGAAAGGGTTGGAAGCCTGATGAACCGCGTCTTTCCAGGCAAAAGTTTACCCATCGCGTTCTCGATGCCTGATAAAAAAAATCCTCCAAACAGTCGTAGAAGTATCGATCGTTGAACTACTAGCCCTGTTAGTGACGTTTGGAGCAGAGAACTTTGTGAGAGGAGCAGTGATACTGCTTACGGAAGGACTCCAGAATTTGCGGCTAGAGGGACTTCTGACGCTAATTGCGATAACGCACGGGAACTTGGGAGGATTGATGACTCTGACACGCTACCCGGAGCAGATGAGAGAGAACGTGAGGAGGTTTGACGTGAAGAGACCCACTGATTCCTGGACCAAGATAAGAGATCTGCGAAATACTCTTATCCAATACCTCCTGCAGCAGAATCGCTTCGGAGCAGGAGAGGATGAGACAATTCAGAAGGAAGAAGACGTGCGACGTCATGCTGGGGGCATGCCCCTGTTAACTGAGTCTGGCCATGAGGACCTATTCCTTAGCACTGATCAGAGGAGCCACGGAGTTCGTGACAGTGATATACCGTCCAGCAGTCACGTTTGCGTTCCCTGACGACAAGGTGGAGGCACACAGGAGGTCGGTATTGCACCTGAACCTCATATCACCAGTGGACGGAAGTGCACTTAACTGGTGTGAACAGCACGCACTACGAGAGATGATGAGTGAGGATTTGTTATTCGCGAAAATATCAGAGCCGGAGAAGACTGTCATAATTTTTGATGATGACTTCCGTGATAGGATGAGAGAAGTGAATAGAGGGCACATCGAGGTATTCCCGAAGCTCTAGAATCTAGGGCCCTACGATAAAACGAACGGCGAAGTTACAAGAACTCCCCGACTGACTGGAGCATATCACAAATTAAGAGAAGAAACGAAAGGCTGGGGTGACTACAAGAAACTGCCAGAAGAGACCCCTGAGTTTCTCTTGATTAGAAGGCTGTTGCTCGGAGCAGACTCCGTAGTACAAAACCCTAGGTTGAGATCCTTTGAATTTAATGAAAGGAGGGTAGCAAAATTCTCCGAGATGATGGACCCGTGCTTTGTGGTCAGAAACGCTGCAGTGCTGCAGTATACGCAGTTTGCCTACACGGATGAAACAACGAGGAGACGGATGAACAATGCAGCAACTCTGAAGCCTGGACTATTTGACGAGGAATGGGCGAAACTGGATCTGGCGCCAATGATCATGAGAGACAAGGCGGACTTACAAGAATCCTCACTAATCTTGACGAGTGTAAAACCAGAGTTAATGGTGGGCGTAACACTTCAAACTAGAACCATGCTAGCACCATTCGGCAGTGAAGAAGTCAAGGTAATGCACGGAGAGGAGGAAGATCAGTCAGCTGGCACACTAGTTGTACCGAAGTTTCCAGAAGGAGTAAAGGATGAAAAGCAAGGGCCCCCGAATTCAGGAAAGAACCCAAGGCGAGACGATGGTCAGGGAGGAAGCCGTCGATCGGAAGAGCCTATGCAACAGGATCTCGATCAGGCTGAGAAAGAGGACGACAAGGCCTCGACATGTGGGATGTCCAGCAGACACGTAAGAACGGCACAGACACGTAAGAAGCAACGACTGAGCCATCAGACGAGGGGAATTCCACGCTGGAATCTCCGTCGGCCTTCATGGAAATGAACCGGAACTTGCCGGAGAGCAGCTCTCCGAGCAATTCTAAAAATGCTGAAAAGAAACTCTTAATGAAATCACCATGCATAAGAAGAATAGAAGGCACTGTCAGAGTACCTTTCTTGGGAACCTTGCCCGAAGAAGAGTGGGAAGTTCATCATAGAGACCACGAGAATAGGACGGGATGCACTATGGACAGAGTTGCCTTCATGGAAGAGGTCTAAACAGTAGTTCAGAGCTATGGGTCCCAGTCTATACTGAAAATAGGTCTCAACAGACCACAAATCGGGAAGTCCTGGACAAACTTGACGAGTGTGAAGGGAGATTGAGTGAGTTATTGGTTGACTCGGCCACGGACGAAAGTGAGGCAAATTCTCCTATAAAGAAGGCGCCGCAAGAAGGCAAGGAAGAACTAGTGTATCGGTCGAGATTCCGAAAGGGAACAATGCGATCAAAGATGGTGGTTGACGAGATTAATGATATGAAAATGAAACTTGGCAGCAAAGTGACCTTGAGGAAAGCTGGAAAAACAAAGGTGGATTCTGAAATCTAGATTAAAGCAGTCAACTCAGCCAAGAGAAAACGCGTCGAAGAAGCCATGGACATGGGACAGGGTGATGACCGATTGCCTCACACTGACAGAAAGTTGACTGATGTAGCGATGGTGCCACCCATTCTCATAACAGGATTAAAATCAGCCAGTTACAAAACCAAGAGGAGTGACCGCACTCTGACTGGAGCTACGTTAGAAATGGAGATACTCAGCCAATTTGGAGAGAAAACCCTACAAAATTTCAAACCGTCTCCCATGAACCATGGAAAGGGAAGCGTCGTAGGATGGCTTGTCCCAGTGGAATATAACCGACTGATAGTATCGGAAACTGTATCAATTGATGAACCCGCTGGTGAATACATGGAGATGATGGATTACAAAAACTCGGCCAGAGGACACTTAATTGCTCTGGAAAACAAAAGCTCTATGGAAGGTTATTTAGAGACGACGATGCAAGGCACATCCCTCCCTAAAGCAGAAGGCATACGGAACTCTGGTATCGTCTGAGATGCTTGTGTGAACGATAGAGCAGTTGGTTTGCCTTCCTTGGAGAGCAGTACTGTTACGAGACTTCGAAGAAGAAACGAGAATCACCCTGAAGATACACGCTCTGATAGCGATAGCCTAAATGAGAACTGAACTACAACTGAGGTTCGCTTGGTGCATGACTGGACTGACCCACGGGAAATGTGATTCGGAAGAAAGAAAAAGATCGAAGGGAGAAAATTTGTTCTTAATGACGAGCATGATGGTTCTAATCACCCAAGAAGGAGCGGCAGTAGCGTTCGCTAAGTGGAGAGACGCTCTCTGTTTTAATCGATTCATGAAGGAACAAATATCAGTGCCAGCATTGAACACTTGTGTCAAGATGCTAAGATAAGGCGATGAACGAGCGAAAGCCTTGCTCTTACTAGCAGTTCTTGACATCCATCAGAGCAAGCCGATGCGATTGAACATGAAGGAGCCTGTGGAGCTGGAACCGATGAAGAAGATTGACGAGATAAGGAGATTATCTAACAGGGAGATGAGACTCACAAGAGAATTTATGGGAGCACTGCCGAAGTCCAGTGAATACTGTGGACCGATCAAGACGAAATCATACAGTTACGTATCCAGAATCGTAGGGATGGCGTACAACCCTTTCTTAAATGAAGACATACGCGATTGCTTCTTTGATTACGGGCAAGCAGTGTTGCTAAGATTCTGGACGTCAAGAATTGCAACGATAAGAAGTGCTACTAATCAGCAGACTAAGCTGGGACTTGTGTTGGCAGGAAAGGTGACTGCACCTTCAGTGCCAAAATCTGACAACCGAGTGGAATTTGGATTGGGATTCTCGGGCGAACTGCTAAGAACGAATCTAATGGTGGTGTGGGAACTAATGAAATCATCATGGTGTCCGAGTCCTAACGCCGATTCGATATTGCGTGAAACACAAGACGTGCAGAGGAAACTGAATTAAGAATGTAACTTGCGTGATTTGAACATCATTTACAATTTGATGATGACAGCCTCTAAGAGCAATGGAGAAGATAAAGTAGAGTTGCCTGGCTGGGAACCAGAGGACTTGGTCAAACCTGGTAGCTGTCTGGCGGAAGTCTGTGGACTGGAGGGTCACATATATGGAGGTCTGGATTGCGTCAAGACCCTGGAGAAACAACACAATCAATTAAGGATATTGTTTGGGAACATTTTGATGAAAGCAAAAACGGAAACGGAATTGATTGCAGATTGCCATGGAGGAACCGAGGTGAATCTAGTGACTGCACTAGGATTCTACAGCATTTTTGGTTCTTTAGAGTCACTATTGAATCTAGAACAAAAGCATGAGATGGTTACGACTATCAGTGCGGGAGTTTTGCAAACCGAGCAAAAGTATTTTGGAAAGTGGAGAGAAGCGATCGAGGCGGAAATGAACATCCGGCACAGTGAAAGACTGACGGGAGCGCAAAATTTAGTGGAATCCACATTAGCTCCACTGTGCAAGAGCAGATACCCAGTGCGTTTCGTAGCGGTGGATATGAAAAGTATGAGAACAATCGTGGATCAAGCCTTTTCAGTGCCGAAATGCGTAAGACTAGCGAGAATGTCAGAAAAATCTTATGAGTTATTGTGCAAATCATTCTCAGCAGTTCCAGGGATAAAAGTTCATGGGATACGCCAGTGGGAACTTCAGAAAGACAGAAGCAGAAAGGGTCAACAGTCACAGATTACAATGCAGTAGATGAGAAGGATGAAGTCCACCGAGTGATGATGGAAGTGGAACCACTACTGGAAGCGTCGGGAAAGCGTAATTGGAGGAGCATCATGTTGACACATGATGAGTTCCCCTGCCATTGCTTGTTACAAACATGGTGGTATCCCGGGCGTAGTAATCTGGTGTTGATCTGGGACTGTGGAGAGCCGCTCTCCAGGGGATTACCAGATTCATCACAGCACATAACGATAGTGATAGTGGGAGTTATGATGGCGATACGATGGCTGGAAGCTCATGTAAAAGAGAACAATTGACATGAAACGCCTACCAAAGAGCAATTGCTGGAATTAGATTGTCTAAAAGATTTAGATTTTTTTGAGACAACGTGCAAAATCTTCAATACTCCGATGGAAGTGAAAAAGATATGGGCCAGAAGACGACTGATGCTTGGTTCCGAGCCAACTTGACTGCATGGTTGTACGAGTATGCCAGGAAGCATATGTCGAAGCATAGCAGAGTGTACAGTGCGTATCAGCTGGACATTGGAGCAGGAGCTTTCAAGCGAGCTTTTGTAACTCAACGGAATGCAGTAACTACTGCAGTGAACAGGATTTTCATGACGGGAGAGAAAAAGAAGAGATGCTGATGGAAGACTTGGAGACAAACGTGACGTTGTGCCTCCACAACAGCTTCTGCCGAAACAGAGAGACAACGTTGATCCTCTGCCTTGTTGCAAACAAAGAGTAGAAGAGCAGAAGTGTTGATGGACTGCCTCGAACAGCGTCAGACACGTGTTCCGACGTGTTGCAAGACACTGAGACTGAAAGTGCTGAGTCAATGTCGCAGGAGGAGGAGATGGAACATTGACAAATGGCCGAAAAACCGGATCCAAAAAAGAAAAAAATTAGAAGAATTCAGAAGTTTTAGAACTTCTTAACGACAAAAACGAAGAGTGAAAAAAAGACAGAAACAAAGAAACAATGAAATAAAAGATGTTAAAACTCAGAATTGTTAGGTGTGAGAAAAACTTAAACGAGAAACAAGGTAACTAAATTTGCAAATGCAACTGAAAAGAAAACATTTAGTTGAATTTTGAAGATTAAAGATTTTGTTGCATTTATAAACTTGCATTTTGTTTTTGGTTAATGGCGTTAGAGAGCTTTGGAGTGCAGAATTTGCGGCTAGAGGGACTTCTGATGCTAATTGCGATAACGCAAGTGAACTTGGGAGGATTGATGACTCTGACACGCTACCCGGAGCAGATGAGAGAGAACGTGAGGAGGTTTGACGTGAAGCGACCCACTGATTCCTGGACCAAGATAAGAGATCTGCGACATACTCTTATCCTATACCTCCTGCAGCACAATCGCTTCGGAGCAGGAGAGGATGAGACAATTCAGAAGGAAGAAGACGTGCGACGTCATGCTGGGGGGATGCCCCTGTTAACTGAGTCTGGCCATGAGGACCGATCCCTTAGCACTGATCAGAGGAGCCACGGAGTTCATGACAGTGATATACCGTCCAGCAATCACGTTTGCGTTCCCTGACGATAAGGTGGAGTTATACAGGAGGTCGGTATTGCACCTGAACCTCATATCACCAGTGGACGGAAGTGCACTTAACTGGTGTGAACAGCACGCACTACGAGAGATGATGAGTGAGGATTTGTTATTCGCGAAAATATCAGAGCCGGAGATTACTCTCATAATTTTTGATGATCACTTCCTTGATAGGATGGGAGAAGTGAATAGAGGGCACATCGAGGTATTCCCGAAGCTCTAGAATCTAGGGCCCTACATTGCAACGATTATGGAACTAAAATCTTTGCATTTTGATTTTAGTTAGCGGCTTTAGAGACACTTACTGTTTATTTAGAAAGGCTTCAGCAAAAAGTATACTTAAATATTCCAGCCGGCATGGTTGTTTCTAATCAACTAAGACGACTGGTCACTTTGTGGTGACATGAAAGGCTTGGGTAATCTCTTGAAGAGTTCCCTAATTCTAATTTTCAGGGCCAATAACAACTAAATTTCCGAAGGGAAGAAGCATAGTAGAATAATTTTAGTTTGTTGGTTGGCAGGACCGTCCTGCGTCCCAAAACTTTTAAACCTAGGAGAAAAAATTTTGAAACGGGACATAGTCATTGTAAGTCAGAAAAAATGTTTTATCTTAAGTCATATTCTCGAAAGTGCAGATTAGTGAAGGAAATTGGAAGGCTATAATAGTGTAGTATGATGCCATTTGTATTTCGCAGTGAGTCGATATGACGTGGATAAAAGTGATTTCATGCATTTTGTAAATTCTGTTCGATGGCACTGCACCATTTTGATGAAGACTACGAGACTCAATGAGGACATTGATCGGCCTGTACGGGAAATCGTGACATTTGACCAGAAAGTACGGAAAAACAAAATCGAATTCGAAATTTTGTTGTTACATCGTAGTGGGGAGATTGACGGTTTCAACGAATTAGAGGTTTTAATCGTTCATTTCGACGAACTCGGAAGGGTTAATTTGGAGTTTCATGTTAATTTTTGTTTCAAAATAAACACACGTCACAAACTTGAGATTTCGCGACAACTGAAAATGAGAAAAACAAGAAAAACAATGTTCGTTGAAATAGAGGGGGTGAACGACAAGCCTACGATACAAATTGAAATAGCAATTGAGATTATTGTTGGAAGACCATTCCGAGTTGTAACGATTGTGTAGCTACAATCGTTACAAGGTAATTCCCGAGAACCAGAAAGGGTGTTGGGACGACGTGACCAGCCTACCTGAAAGAAATAAGGAGGGGTCTCGGGAGGATAACTATAACTGCATTTTATAAACTTTTAGCTTCCTGGAGATGTCCTGAATTGAATTAATAACATCTAAATTCGTTTTCAGATCATGAGAAGCTAGGAGTTGAGGGAAAGGGTTGATCCATCTTCGATTGAGATGATGATTTTTATCTACTGAACAAAAACAATAGTAACATAATAAATAAGTAGTAAACCTGTTTTTAGGAGTGAACTCGTGGTCTGGTGATACTGAGACCCGGCCATGAGCTCATTATTTTTGCATGTAATTCATTTAATTAGAGCGTTCTGATCGATGCCGGAGACAGTAACGTTTTTTGTCCACCCGATGTTAGAAAGACCACCAAAAGAACTGGCTTTGGCAGAGACGGTGAAAAGCATAGAGAGCTGTTTTTAGACGCTAGCCAGTCGTTTTAGAACCTGCTTTATTTTCCGTCGATATGTACTTCCGGACGAACGTTACACAGCTGAGGTAAATCAGAACATCGAAAGCAACTATACTGTAAAAAAATAACTATAAAAGGCAATTCAGCCGACAAAACATAAGCAGAAAATTATAAGCCGAGATTCTTTTAAAGGACTATTTCCCGTTCGAAAAAATAAAACAGCTACTCACATTCGAACCCAGGATCTTCTTTTGCCGTAACAGGCGCATTCCTTGCCTCCAGACCAAGTGCTGCGGAAACGCAAAAAGAAATTTGAATTCACCCTGAACTGCAACTGTACTTCCAATTTCTAATTTTGACCCCTCGTTGAACAGTTGCTTACAGGAAAAAAAAGTCTAGGAACCGATTGCAATACCGTTGCTTATCACAAGGATGCGTACCCACGGAGTCGCATACCCGAATAGCCAAAAAACTAAATATCTCCGGTTTGAACTATAGTAATTAAAACAATTAGTCACAAAATTTTATTGGCCAATAAAAATCCTTCATTTTTTGCAGACCAGTAGCCACAAAAGTGGTCGGATTATTTCGCCACCGTATACGAATCATTTCCACGAGCGAGCCGATCAGCATCTAAAAGAAAAGCAAATCACAGAAAAAGTAATTGAAGACATGAAAAAAATCCTGCGCAAACAAAGAAAACGGCGTATGAAGAATAATCGAAAAATACAATCACGAGATAATAATTCGATTGAATAACTTGCGATCATCTCTCTCTCGCGACCGAAAACAACTTTTGCCGGCAATTCCGCACAGCATTCATGCTGTACAAATTCCACCAGATTGGGCGAAAACTTTTTCGGGGAAAAAATTCTTGCGCTCTAATGATACGAAAAATGGCGTGACAATTTTTTCGGTGTGACAATATGGCGTGAAAAGTTTCTGAAACGGCTAGCTTTCTGCGAAACTATTTTGTGTGATGGTACATTCAAGACTGCGCCATACCCGTACTTTCAAATTTATACAATTTTTGTTGACTTTGAAAATCGCACGATTCCACTATTAACTGCTCTTCTTACTGGGAAGACAAGCGACCATTACAAAGCTATGCTTAATATTCTTTAAAAAAAAAGAAAAAAAAACAAAGCTTCCAAACCAAATAATATTTTATCTGATTACGAAAGTGGATTTAAAGCAATTTTTGCAGTATTTTTGCCATATTGGCTGCTTTTTTCAACAAAAGGTTACGTTCACTTGGCCTCATAACTGTCAACTGATTTAATCAAAATTTTAAAAAGCAAATGAGAAAATTTTTGCCCTTGCGTCATTGCAAGTAGCTTTGGCTTGAAATTCTTGTCGAACTTTTGAGAACTCGACCAAGTTTCTGGTTTGAAAACTCAGTATCCACGATTGCATAAATTTACAGAATTTTTTGAAAAGATTTGTTTGGATTTTTTTTCGATAAAATTCTGGAATGTTTTGGACAGAGAGCCAAAATTCCAAACTAATAATTGCTGTGAGGGATGGGATAGTCGTTGGAATAACAAATTAGGAAGAAAATGTTCGATTTGGAATGCAATTAAGCAATTGAAAACTGAAAATTTTTTTGCGAAGGAAGCAAAAAAATATTCAAATCGAGTCAACACCCACCGAGACAATCCAAAAAACCAAGAAGTGAGAATGACCAATTTGTTGAAATACTCGTATGTGATTGGTCAATTTTCAGACATGGTTTAGAACCACAAGACTCTAAACGAAACTGAAACTGCCTTTTGAGGGGGAGTGTTGAGACACTCGTCTGTGTTTGGTCATTTTTCAGACATGGTTGTTTAGAACCAAAAGACTCTAAACGAAACTGTAACTGCTATATTCGAGAAAGAAGTGAATTATTTTGACTCATAATTTTCAATTTTTTAAAAGAAATGAAAAATAATGCGGTTAAACAAAGATTGTTGATTTTGACTTAAACCACTTACATAGAAAATAAATGATAAGAAAATCTTTTTATCTTTAAACATCAATGCGTACTATTAAAAGACAATTTACAGCAATCAAACTGTCTTTTCAAAAAAAAAATCGTAACATGAAGGACTATTGGTTTGGTATTTCAGTGGTTTCTGCTTTGTTATAACTCATAATATCCATTATTGCAATATTTGACATAATAATTCATTATTGAATTATTCGACATAAAAATCAATTATTGTAATAATCGACATAATAATCCATTATTGTAAAATTCTACCTACAAATCTATAATTGTAATATTCGACGTAATAACCTAATTTTCTAATATTCGACGTAATAATCTTTTATTGTAATATTCGACGTAATAATCTAATTGAGTAATATGATCAATTGTTTTAAGGCTATTGTTTTGACTGTTTGCGGTTATCCGGGAATGCTTTTTTTGGCTATCCGGGAACGAATTTTTTTTTCGGGTATCCGGAAACGATTTTTTTTTGGCTAAGCGGGAACGAATTTTGTTTTTGGCTATCCCGGTATTCGGCTCCGTGACAAGGGTGCAAAATGAAAAGGGTGAATTTCTGTCTGACATTTCTAATCCTGAAGCATTCTCCTTGGCTTATCTGTCAGATGATTCAGAAATCTGTTACCTTTCTAAAGTGATTTCTCTCAAAAAATGTAGCGAGGAGCGCAATCACCGCTCAATCATTCCATTTAAATGATTATGTAGAATAAGCTAACTGTTTTGCCCAAATTCTTTAGAAAATGGAAAATGATTCAATTGCAAAATGATAAGCAATAACATAATGCAAGCAAGGTCAAGTAATAAAAAAATGTGGTCTTCAGAAATTTAAATTAGTTCCCCGCTGTTTTTCATAGGCTACCATAGGGGATCTTCAGTGAAAATAGATTCTTCAATTTTCATAGTCTTGTATAGTGAGCTGCTTTTGATAAAGTTCGCATTTGTGCTTTCAATTTAGTTCTGTAATAATATGATCAATTAGCGTTTTTGAACTTCTAAAATAAAAAGACCTTGAAATTGTCTCCAAAATTTCTCTATTTTGGATTGAATTGAACGTATCAGTAAGCAGACACATGAGCACTTTGAGAACACGTGCAAAAATACAAATAATGTTCAAATGCGATATATCGCAGGTATCAAAACTGATATAGCGCATATATGTAAGTGTTCAAATATCACCAGTAGCTATTCAATGAAGGATTTCATCATTGTCTGTGATAAATTGGCTGCGATAAAAGGACAGGTTCACTACAGGTCCTGAGGAGAATTTATATGTTGTCCACAGAATTTAAAATCGCAAAACGTGTCCGTTGAGTTTCCATAGCAGTTTCCAAGTGTAAAAACTTGGCGATGGAGGCCGTTCGTGTAAAACAGAGCGATAGACCTTCTTCTTGGCTGTTTTGATTTCTGTTTTTCCATAAAGTCGTCTTCGTACAGATGATGGATAGGTTTGGAGTTTGAAGTGCATTTTGAGATCCCAGTCCACCTTTTCCAAAAATAGGCAATAACTTTCACTAAAAAATTAGTTGAACTGGTTGTTGTCGACAATCCATGCGAACATGATGGTAAAATCGACAAAAATAATATTTTCTGAAAATTTACCTTTGCGGCAAGAATATTGACAGAAGTAACACCCTCTCTGTGTAGTTTTGAGATATGCACGTTGTCTCTCATGAAAACTGATTTTGTCACATCTAAGTATTCAAACGAAATGACGTATTCCAGAGGTTGACCCTTGTATAAAACAATGTCCTTTCTGCCAGTATGACCACCTTTTATTATTTTCATCATTTTAGTCTGGGAAATTTTCACAGCAAGGTTGTTCTCACGGCAATAAATATCTTACCTTTTGAGCGCTTCAGTAATTTGTTGAGTACTGTCTGCCACGATCGCTAAATCATCTGCATAGAAATAACAACTACCAAAAATTTATAGTATAAGAGCGAGATCTGCTGTAAAAAGATTAAACAGAAGGGGAGAAAGTGGATCACCCTGAGTAAGCCCATTTTGTTTTAAACGGTCAAAGACAAAATCGCTGATACAGATTCTGAGATAATTGATGCAAAGAATAATGCTCAAAAGGTTTTTTGCTTAAGCCTTAGATTTTCTATTTTTCCTGTAGTTGATCCCTGACTATTGTGCCAAAAGCCTTGCTGAAATCAACATAGCAAACATAAGTTTGCTTATTTGTCTTGAACCTAACCTTGCTGCCACCTCCGTTTTGATTGCTTGGACTGCATTAATGGTCGAGAGGTTTCTGACAAAACCGAACTATTTTTGGGTTATCTTCTTGTTTTCAACACTCCACTTATATAATCTGCCTTGTAAAACTAATGTGAAAACTTTAAAAATACTGTTGCGGAGTGCAAGTCCTCTGTGATTGTCTGGATTTTTCTCGTCCCCTTTGTTTTTGTAAACAGCTTTTAATTATGAAATTTTCTAACTTTTCGGGATAACTTCTTGAGAGAAAAGACTATTGAACAGTTGAAGCAGTAGAGGCAAAATGACAAAGAGGTTGGTTTTGACGCAGTTAATAGAGATACCATCTGGCACTTGAGCTTTGTTTGGTTTGGTTTTATTAACAATCTGAATCAGCTCTTATTCGTTTATTTCAGCGTCAAGTTTATCATCAGTCGAAATTTGTTCCGTTAAGTGTGTGTGAGGGTGTGTGTGTTTGTGTGGCTGGAGCCCTTCTATTGATTGAGGGGCACCGTGAGGTGCCCTGCGAGCCTCATGAAGCTCAAAATTTTGTCTGGGTTTGACTGGAGGGATGTGATCGGCGGATAGCCGTCCCCCATGGTGTTCTTCTTTCTGGTTCCCATAAAACACAAGATGTAATGAAGAGCTCCACTGATTCCTCTTCTTGGTTGCAATTCTCGCAGATTGGGTCCGGAACAAGGCCGAACCTGAGGAAGCGGGCTCTGTTGGTTCTCAGCCGGTGCAGCGTTATTTCTTCTTCTCTGCTTCTGTTGACTGAGTGCGGCAAAGGTCTTCCTTCGGTGGCTCTTCGGTGAGTTGATGTTTCAGGTGTCAATTCTTCATAGATTATTCGATGTTTCTCCTCTCTGTTTGCGACAATATGCTCGAACAGATTACCTCCTTTCGGTACTTCGTTCAGCCGTCTTCTTGCAGTGCTGCGCCACCCCTGGATTTCAGCCGGGGCCTGGGTCTAGGTGCTGTTAGCTCTTCCAGAAAGTGGTCTTCGGGGAGCCTGAAGTATATGTCGAGTAGGAGCGCTGCTTTTTCTTCCACCTCCATCCTGATCGGTGTTAGCTTTGCTTCTATAACCGCAGCTGGCAAAGAGATGCCCGGGGGCGTACCAGTGATCAGCCTAGCTGCTCTGTTGTCGGCTGTCTCAAGCGTCTGGAGCGCTGTCTTCAAGAGAAACGGTCCCCAGATTTCCAGAGCGTACAGACCACCGGGATTCGTGTAGGCCTCGCAGAGTTGGGACAAGTCGATCGCAAGGAATCCCAGTTTTTTCCTGATACTGCTTGGAGGATTTGTGTCCTTTTGTTGATATTTTTCGCCATCTCCGACGCATGCTCCTTGAACGACTTCTGTGCATCCAGTCTTTATTGTTCTGGATCGGAGTGCCCAGGAAATTTAGACCTGTCGACGCTTTGCCAGCTGTTTCCCGTGGGTCAAGGGAAACGACACATGCCGCGGTCTTCTCCGTGGCGAGGAGAACTTCATAATCTGCTGACCACTTCTCCATCTCCCGGAGAGCAGGGGCGATGCGAACTGCTGCTTCTGCTACTGTCCTGCCAGACGCCGAGATGGTGAAGTCGTCTGCGATTTGGTCTGTATACACTCCAGGTGCTGAGCTGCAGATCTTTGTCGGCAGCGTAGCGGTGGCGATGCAAAAAAGAAGAGGAGAGAGAGTGCTCCATTGCGGGACCCCTTCCTTGACCGTCCTATTGCGGCTGATGGTGTTGTCCCAACGGACTGCCGCCTTTCTCTCAGCAAGAAAAGCTCGAAGCCAGTGGAGAGTAGCTAGGTGTATCTTGAGGCGGGCGAGGTCGCGGAGAAAGCCGTTTTTCCAAACTCTGTCGAAAGCCGCTTTCAGATCGACCGTGACAATGATGGTTCGCTCCTTCCGCTGAAGGCTGTCGAAGGCCGTCTGGGCAATGATCGCCAGGACGTCGGTCGTCATTCTGCCCTTCTAGAATCCTGCTTGCTGGGGAGGAATGGCTTTGATGTCGCTGGCCCACTTCTTGAGCCTAATGGTGACGAGGCTCTCAATGACCTTGGAGACACAAGGCAGCAAAAAGACCTGACGTTAGTTTTTTTTTATCTCGCTCGGTGGCTTTCCGTTCTTGAAGATCGGAATGACGACCGCTTTTCGCCATTTGCCAGGTGTTCTTCCTTCGGTCCAACTCCTGTTGATGATGCTCAGGAGCTTGTCGAGGCCTTCGCCTGACAGGTTCTTGATCATGCAGGGGTGGATCTTGTCTTCGCCAGCTGCGCTTTTCTTCATCTTCTGGATGACGTAATCCAGCTCGATCATGCTGAAGGTGTCACCGGTAGAGTAGTCATACTCAGGAGTTTCGTTGAGTCTTCTCCTCACTTCGAGGTAAGCTTCTCTTTGCTTCAACCGGTCGACCTTCACACGGCTCACTGTTGCATACATTCTTACAGCGAGTTCTGCTTTGTCACGTGCATTCCTAGCCGTCAAATGGCCCGAGGAGATCGGTGCTTCAGGGAGCGGTTGCTTCTTCCTACCGTCCATGCTCTTCAGACTGTTCCATATTTTCGTGCTGGGGTCTCTTTGGCCAATTCGGAAGTGAGTTCTTACCAGGCGCGCTTCTTGTTGTCTCGAATGCAGTCATCGAGTTGTTTCTTCGCTAGGTTTTCCTCTTCTTTCTTTTCATCGGTCATGTCGTCTTGCCATCTCCGGGGAGCACTCTCTGTATTGTGTCCTTCTTTCAGCACACTGATTTTTCCACCAGGGTTTGGAGCTTTTCTCCACTCCGCTTGTCGGTATCGCTGTGTTGGCAGCTTCCAGGATGACGTCTTCGAACTTCTTGCAATCTTTCTCCAGGGTGAGGTAGCCGGAGTCGAACTGTCGAAGGTTCTTGTTCATTTCAATCTTGAACAAGGGCGATTCCACCTTCTTGTAGTTGAAGCTTCTCTCGTTCGTCTTCTTTGTCGTCGCAGTGTTGCCGAGTTCTGTGATCAGCAGAAGGTGGTCTGATCCCAGAGGGTCCCCCTTCCTCCACTGGGCCAGATGATGCCTCTTGCTGTGGACTATGGTTACATCCGGCGCTGTGTGCGACCCTCCTCTGAGTCTTGTCGCGTTGCCGTTTTTGAGAATGATCATCTGGTTGTCTGCTGTCCAATCGTCGATTTTTGTGCCAAGGGTGTCGGCCTCTGAGTTCTTGTTCCACTGGCCATGAGCATTGACATCAGCACAGATGACGACGTTCTCCTTGCATGGCCACGCGTTGAGGTGCAGACTCGCTTCTCTACCATCTCCGACTCGCGCAGGCGGGCGGTAGATTTTCCAATTTTGTAGCTTGCCTTTGGAAGTCGCAACTTCTATTCCGAGCGACTCCAGGGCAGCGTCAGATCGTCAAGGCGTTTGGTCTCAAGCCCTTGTCTGCAGACAGTTGCCAGACCTACTTGCGGTTGCTCTTTGCTCGCCCGGTGGATCTTCCTCTCCCGTCTGTGAACGTGCCATCCGTTGGTGTTCGGGGTGGCGGAGTCTTGCATCAGTTTTGTCTATTGATTGACCGCTATGTCGATCTCTTCGTCTTTCAGCATCTTATTGAAGGTGATCGATTTCGACCTTCAGCCTTCCATGTTCAGCTGCACAATGCGGACTTTTGGCTTCTTCTTCCTTTTCTGAGCAGGAGGTGCACTCTGGGGGCGGATTCACATCCGCAGTGCCACCTATAAGAGGATAGAGTCCTGATCTCCTCGACTGACATCCCCAGACATCTTCTGTGATGCCAGAGGTGACAGTCCACACAGATAATGACCCATTCCTTGCTGTGCCTTGTAGTCTTGTTGCAAGCTCCGCACGGCCATCGGACTTGCCCTGGGTTGCTTTCCACGTCTCCCGACATCAAGAGGAGGCGACTCAGATAAGCAGCTTTAGCTGAGCACCCTCCCAAAAACCCGAAAGGTCGTCGATGTGGAACCTGATCTAAACTACATTTTATGATTGGATAAATTAGATATTTTACCACTGTAAAGTATTTAATATTAACCAATCATGATCCATCTAACTAACAACCCACTTATTTGTAAGTGCTGAAATTACTTGTAATTTCAGCACCAGAGAGATTTGAATTTAACTTAGAAATTAGTTGCCTCTCCAAGAGAACTTCAGCAGCCGCAATAAACCAGTATACCCTAGATCTATTGAGCCTAGCAGAGACTAGTTAAACAACCTGAGACTAGAATAGTATAAGAGTAAGATTAGGATCGGTATTAGACTAAGAAGTTGCACGAATCTATCCGGCCGAAAATAAGATAGCGTGACGAGCAGACGGTGTACCCTATCTGAAATTACTCTATGAGTTAAGACCATCGGTTCTAACTCATCTGGTGCGACCATAATTCTCGAACAAGACCTTAATAGCTTAGAATTAACCAAAAATAGATTAGAATTTAGACAAAACATTTTTAAAATGTTACACGACGATAATTTAATCGAAATGTCTCTACGACTCAATAGATCAGAGCCAATATTCCGAACGATAATAGAACTACCCGGAATTGGAAGAAGACCTCGAACCAGAGACGACATACGACAAAGTAGAAACTTACCAAATAGTTATATGATAGTACGGCAAAAGCCAACACAAACTTTTATATTTAGAATTTTATTAGCAATGAATTTAGATTTTCATTTACAAACATAAAATCTTGAAATCAATCTTCATAATCATTTCAGGCGCTAAACAGAACTATTAATATACAATAACGATTGATAAAAAGATCTCAGATCGTTTTCCTAAAATTCTGCAGTATTATATAGAACATGTTTGGAAAATATTTATTGAAAATCAAAACAAAAATTAGTAGCATGACAATAAACTGTTAGTAATCATAAAATCATCAGTTGTCCCAGCTTCATCACCTAAAACATAACATATCCTTGGATCTTAATTAATTTTCTATTTAATTAAATTTAAAACTTGATCATCAAGGCCTATCCTTGGATCAAAAAGAACAATTTTGTTCTCCCCCACCCACTTAGCTAGTGTCTAACGACCTCAAACGTCGATTCACTATCCAACCCTTTCAAAAAACCCAAGACTAATAGAAATTTTTGAACAAAACTAATCATTCAAATTAGGATAAACAGTGAAGAACTTCGGTTATTCATCCTTCACTTGAACCCTCCTCTTACCAGACCCAGGATAAATCTTAGACTTAGTAAGTTTAAAATAGTATCTAACGAACTACTCGCGTTCTAATTATACCTGAACCTCGTGGATTGATTTACTATTCTCCAACCCTTGAACACAATCACTACCCCTAAGTAAGATTAAGTAAGTTAACACCTTAGCTTATACTAGCCACGAGAAAGTAAAAAATCATTCTTCGGAATCAATATACTTTTCTCTCCAACCCTGAACAAATAGACCCAGGTTAAGCTAACCAAAAAATCGTAAGGACTAACAATTTAAGAAAATAGAAATCATCTAACAACTTTTTGCATCCGTCATCCTAAACCTTATGTCATTTAAAAATCTAGGAAACAAAAAAACAATCGTTTTACACAACTGTGAAATAGATAACAAAAAATATGACCTTGTAATCACACCTCATACACAAACAGTTGGATATATTAGAACAAAACGACAAACACTAAAAAAGAAAATAATAACCAAACAAAAACAAATAACACGAAAAAGATTTTCCAAAAATAGACACGCATTTTCAGAATCAGAAGCCAACAATTTAGACGAACTTTATAAATTAAAAGAATCTATAGATAATAATTGCCCCATTCACGATCAATTATATTTTTCAGACTCAGAAACAACTTCAAATTCATCAAAAAGAGGAAAAAGAAGAATAAAAAAGCAATATAAACACAAACCAGTACACTTGTATAATTGGAATCAACCAATTAGACACATCAATAATTACCTATTAACAGTCATTAAACAAAAAAATGAGCCAAACACACACTCCAAGTGAAGATAGTCCAGACGATGACGATATCTACCCCTTCCTAGTAGATGCACCCGATAATAGAGGACAACATGATCTTTGCCAGAACTTTCTCCTAACTTTGTTTGAACCCGGAATTAGCCCATGTAAAACAGAGTTCCCAGATGTAAAAATAAAAAGACAGATTATTGATCACTATCTGAAAGATATATGTAACTTAACACAACAATACGGAATCTACACCATAGAATTCAGCTAACCAAACCCGAATCACCGCAAATATGTAATTCAAACAGACGATCTTGATTTAGAATTTTCAAAAGTATTCTCAGAATATATAAAAAGCATACAATATCATAACTCACAAAGAGCAAACTCCATATTTACTAATGAAGTTTTTGCAATAATATATAGTCATATTTCAATATTAGAAAACGAAAACCCAATCCCGCATATCTCACCGAATGAGACATCCAAACATATAAAGGTACGACATGAAATCACACTATTCTCAACTTTTCTACATATAATTAAAGAAAATTTCACTAAAGATGAAGTTTCACAACATACAAAACATGACTTACAAAAAATTTTGGCATGGTTTATAATAGATTACTTCACACATAATATAGATTTAATTCACAAGCAAGAAAAAATTTCAGACCCCAAAATTCAAACGATGATACCGCCATCACAGAACAATCAGACTACGTTTGGGACCCCGAATGGTGTCATTATGCATTCATAAATATCCCACAATCAATCTCAAGTCAGGCAATAAGTACAATATCTTATGTAAGAGATTATGTAAGGGTAATACCATTATCCATTGATGCAACACCATTAAACTACAATACATTTTTACCCGATACGCGAAATAACAGTTTAAATTCGAACGTTATACACAATGAAAACCTTAATGGAACTAGGAACCTCACTCAACAAGATATTCAAACACCATCACACTTCACAAATGAAGAAATCGTCCAAACAACAACAACTACACAACAAAGTATTTCACCGATACGTCCAAATTTAACAACACCAAGAAAAACAAACACTTCACTAGCACAGGTAACCTTACAATCAACCGTTAAACCTTCGGTTGCTCCAAAATATCCACAAATAGATTATCAAACATATAGACCCATGACAATACCGTCAAAAACACGCAGAACATTCAAAAGAAACACTTTTGCGGAACACAATTATAATTACAGACATTCATCGAAAACAAACTATCCCCCACGAAAAAAAAATAATAATCAGATAAGATCTCAATATTGGGATATTCCAATGACAACAACCAACTCAGTAAATTTTCAAACTAATTCACATCCTCCACAGGATCGTAGTGAAAATTACCCATTCTTTCAACAGAATAAAAATAAAAAACAAGCATCTCATCAAACGGATTATCTATCCTCTGATGATGATTATTTACAACCAGATATATTTGCACCATACACTCAAGAATATCGTGGACAAAGAGTGCAGGAACCACATACATATCATAGAATTTTTTCTCCACACCCAATAGATACACAAAATCAACAACCAATACAAATGCAAAACCCAATTAATACACAATCTTTTCAACCAATTCAGCCACAAAACCCAATGATCACACACTCGTATCAACCAACACAAATGCAAAATGAAATACCACTCCCATATTACCTTCAACAACACGAAATAACAAAAAATCAACTTTCAAATTTTTCACAAATGCCAAATGCCGCAGAATCATTACAAATGACAATGAATCCATACCTTATGGGTGGATCATCAATAACATCAAACAAACCATTAATGGTATTCACAGGAACAGACCCCGAATATTCTGTAGAAGATTATTTAAATGCAGTAACAGCAAATTTAATTTTAAATATAGGACCTGAACCAATTAATACGCCACTACATCAAAATTGGATACATCGACGCACAGCGTTGATACAGACAACCTTAGACGGCGCAGCCCAAAAATGGTTTTCAGTATTGCCTATAGAAATAAAATCAAATTGGAAAAGATTTACACAAGAATTTTCAAAAATGTTTGACTCCGAAAGAAATAAACAACAACAAAGAGTTTTATGTAATGAAATTCGCAGATTACCAAATGAAACCATCAAACAATTAGCAGTACGTATCAAAACACTAGTTCGAAAAGCATATTCATTTAATACACACGACTATAAAAACACAAAAATGACAGAAATCTTAATGATGACCTTAACACCTCAATTAAGGAAAGTAGCAATGAAAAAGAGAGCATCCCATCCCTCCTCAATTCGAGAGCCCGATTTAGATTTTCGAAAACTAGTAGACAAACTAGAGCAAGCGGAAATCACAATGAAACTTGAAGAAACAGAAAATCTGAAATTACAATATGTTAACCGAATTGAAACAAATACCACAAATATCAACAATATACAGGAATCAGATACAGACCTCGTTGAAAAAACCACAGAAATACTCAATATTTATGAAAAACACCCAAACTTTAAAGGCAAACCATCTTTCAAAAAATGGTGTAATTATTGCCGACGATACGGACATAGTATCTCTGAATTTAGACAAAAACAACAGGACAATCAAAACAAACCTCAAAAATATAAAGAACCAAATAAATCATTCTATCAATACATGAAGAAAGACCAAAATCTACCAAACAAAAATGTATACAGCAACAACAGTTCAGGAAAACCACTTCCGAACAATACCAATTACACGAGAACCCAATCACCATATAACTCAAGTTATAGAGGAAGATCACCAGAACGAAGAAATACACAAAATTCGTCACAAAATCATTACAATAGACCAAATAGTCGAAATAACTACTCCAGATCAAATTCGAATACAACACAATTTGTTTCTAGATCTAATTCCCAATCAAGGAATAAATACTATCCAAACAATCAGTCACGAAACTCATCATATAATAGAAATAGGAACTACTCCAATAATCGAAATAGAAGTTATTCAAACAACCGAAACCAGAATTACCCGAACTATCGATCAAGGAATAACTCATATAACAGATCAAACTATAACAGACCAAACAATAATTATCAAAACAGATCACGAAATAATTCACAACATCGACATTCAAGTTATAATAATCGTTATAGAAATTATTCCCAATCACCACACAGAAATAATAACCATTATAATAATTCTAACAATCGCCACAGAAGTAGTATACCTAAACATCAAAGACATAATAATCAAGTACAATCAAATCCAGAAACAACATCAGACCCCCCAGGTATTGATGACACAGTAAATGACAAACTACTACTAAATCAAATAAACTGTGGATCATCAGATTCAGAAAGTGATACAGAAAACACTATCTCCATAAATATGATAGCAGTCGAAAATGACTACGAACCTTTTATATATGAACAACCTTTTTCATCACACATATATGAAAATCAATCAGAACTCCTTCACAATTATTATATTGAACCCATCCATTCCACACAAACGGCACAAGAAACTAACGAAATCAACACTACAAATCAATCCAATGAAAATGACAAAACGAAATGCTTGAATACAAATCACATCTATCAAAATATACAAAAAGAACAACCCAAAGAAAAAATTTGGACAATACCATTTCTTTTAGAAAGTCCAAGAAACAAAGAATTTCAACCACCAGATCTTGAAATTGATTTTTTAATTGATTCAGGAGCAGAATCAAACAAAATAAACATTCCCACATGGAATGAGATAAAAAACATTACACCCAAAACTAACACCTCTTGAAACCTCCAGTAATATAGCAACAGCACAAGGATCAACATTGGTAAACTATGGAAAAATTCAATTATTTCTTCTCCCCACAAGAACAATAGAGCAAAATAAAATTTTAAATAAACCATTTAAACAAATATTTCATATCACTGATATTAAACACAATATCATTGGAATACCATTTATCTCTGAATATATACCAACAATCAACATTTTGAATAGTAAAATACTAATCAAAGATAAATACACAAAAACAAAAGACACATCCCTAACATTTTTTCAAAGATTAAATAAACAACCACCATTCTTTTCAAAATTTTATCCAATATATAACCAACAAAGAAAACACCTGAAACCACTATCAGGAAACATATATAATTTTTCAATAAAACAAGTTCACCAATATGATAAAAAACAAAATAAACAACAACTCTATATGTCAGACTTTGAGTTCAAACCTATCCATAAATTTTTCAAAATCACAATTTCATCCATAAAATATTTGAAAAACTCGAATTCAGATATTATTTCGTTACATGTATACAATAATACACCCTATCAAGTAACATTACCTTTAGAATTTTTGGGATATTGCGAAACCAACGCTACGATATCACCAGTACACGAAAAAGCATACCGCGTAAATAATATACTCCAATCATTAGATATTTGTCAATCCACAATTCTTAATGAAGAATTATCCATAAATAATATAATAAGTAATGAAAAAAGAAATACAGATTATTTCACAAAAACCCCATATTTCAAACCTACATTCAACATAAAAAACTATACAGAGAATCAACAGAAATTTTTAACAATGTTTAACTCCCAACATTCACAAATAACACAAGACGAATTTGATAAGTTAGCCAAACAGCTAATAAAATATTCATCAGTCTATGCAACATCCAAATTTGATGTTGGCAAAATCAGTTCATCACTACATCTCCCATTAAAACCTGACGCAGTTTTCAAAAAACAAAGAGCAAGTAAAGTACCAATTCATTTACACGATAAAGTGAACAGATTACTCGATATTTTAGAACAATACAAAATCATATCACCGGTAAACAAAGAAGAACAACCAAAAGGTAACACATTTATCAACCCTGTTATCATCCTAGCAAAAGGAGAATCATTAAAAATAGTTCTAGACGCTAGATATCTTAATTCACTAATAGACGAATCAAAATGCAATTGGCCTTTTGAACCAATACAAGTTATTTTAACAAAACTAAATGGAAAATACTTTACAACCGCAGATATGAATAGTGCATATAATTAAATGCCACTAGATGAACAATCGCGACGCTTAACACAATTTGTTATTGGAAATCAGCAATATGAATTCAACCGCCTATTCTATGGAATATCCATAGGACCAGCAGCATTTTCAGCTTTTATGAGTAAAATTTTTAGACCACTAATACTAAAGAAAAACGCAATCACCTATCTAGACGATGTTTTTATGCAATCACAGACAAAAGAAGAAATGTTTAATGTTTTAGAACACTATCACAAAATACTTCAGAACGAAAATCTGAAGGCCGCCCCCGATAAATCACACTTCTTTTTAACACGAGTTAAATTCTTAGGACACAATATAGAAAGAAAAACAATCACTCCATTAAAATCACGCATTGATGCTATTCAGAAGCTCCAACCACCAACAAACAAAAAGAAAATCCAAGAATTCCTTGGAATGTTAAATTTTTTAAGCAAATATGTCTATAAAATGCAATTATACCTAAGACCATTCTATAATATACTTAGACAACGAAATAATTTTGAATGGAACACAGAACATCAAGCACGATTTGAAGAAATTAAAAAACTCTTAACTGAACAAATTTCGAATACAATTCCAGATCCAAATCAACCATTCTATGCAATGTGCGATGCTTCGAATTTTGGCATCGGCGCAGCATTATTACAATCACACAATGGCACAAACAAAATGAATCTTATATCAGCAAATTCTCGATTATTCACTCAAGCAGAGCTACGACTCTCAACTCTAATGAGAGAATGTACAGCCATAATATATACACTAACAGAATTTGAATTTCTGATACTTGGATCAAAACATCCAACAGTTCTATTCACAGATCACAAACCAATCATTTTTCTCTTTACACAAAAATCTAATCCAAATCACCGAGTTTATAGATTTCAATTAATTCTAATGAAATTCCCAAACTTACATATAGTTTGGACAGCAGGAAAGAATCTTGCATTACCAGACACTTTAAGTCGAAATACACCACCTGAATTACTTACACGTAAAACTACAGTTGAAATACCCAAAAATATAAAATTTTACCTTGCAGAAAACGAAACATCACCCCGACTAGAATGCAAATATGCAGTAAAAACTGACGTTGAACAATCACAAATAAATAATCTACAACACTTCCCACTTTATTTAGATTGCCAAAATAACCACTACGAAGTTGATCTACTTGGAACATCAACTTTTAAACCAATTCCATATTCACAATGGATAAAAAATAACACCCAACAAAAAAGAGTAAAACAACACCCGCATAAAAAAGACCTTTTTCCTTTAATTGAAAAAGAAAATCTAACTGATAAAATAAATTTATCAGGACCGCAAACAAACGATTCAAAATACACAATAAATCAAGTTTTTGACCTCCATGACCCACTTGATACAATTCCTTTATCTAAATTAGAAATAGAAAACATTTTTCTCCCCCCCAACAGATAAAATTACAATTAATATTTTGAAACAATATCAAAATCTTGACCCAATAATTAGACAACTAAAATCATGGCACAAATATAAAACTAAACCCGTAAAGGCAGATACAACAATATTAGGAAATAAAACACTCCTCCGATATTTTCGAAAATTTAATAATACAACAATTAATGAAAACACAGACCTTCTAGAATACCAATTAAATGAATCTACAATTCCCTGTCTCTCTTTAAGTATGATTCTCATAGCTTTTAATATCTCACATACACAAAACATTAAAGGACACTCTGGATCAGAGAAAACATATTCAAAACTTTTATTTTCCAAATAAACCAAATTGGATAAAAGTACTATGCAATGATTGTATAGTATGTCAGCTAAATAAACCTTATCCAAATCAAAAACAAATAGCACAAAAACAAGACTTTAAAGGACAAAGTTTGTACTTTAACCACCGTATTTCATTTGATACAAAAGGACCAATTTCACCATCATCCGAAGGAAACTCCTACATTATGGTAATTGTTGACGCACTTACACATTATGCAGCACTTAACCCAGTACCACATTGTAACGCTTATTACGCTTACACAACACTTTATGAACACTGGATAGCCAAACTCGGACTACCAGAAATTTTAGTTACAGACAACGGTACGGAATTCATAAATAATGAAATCATCACACTATGTCATTTATATAACATCAAACACAAACCACGTACATCTCACGCACCTTGGACAAACGGCTTAGTCGAAGGTATGAACCGTTCACTACAAGAATATCTTAGATGTATCATCAATGGAAATGATACAAGATACACCGAATGGTCAGCAGATGTAAAACTATTTCCCATAGCATATAATTCACAAATCACGATAACTCTAGGAATGTCACCATATAAAATGGTTTTTAATCAAAAGCCACGCAAACCAATTATGTTTACAGCAAACTCTCATAAAAATGCACAAAGTCATTGTCAACCGAATAAAGACTCAATTTGTTATAACCTACCTTTACACACACACGATGAAGATCATTTTCATCACCCACAAATTCTTAAATTAGCCTCCGGTACACACACCAAATGGATTTTAAACAGAGATAAAAAACACAATGAAATTTACCAAAAAGTAACAAAAAAGTTGTTACAAAGGCAAAACATTAATGAACAAATAAATTCACGCTTTACACCAGCCTCCAATTTAAAAATTGGAACATTTGTTTTAATACCCAATATTAACACTCAAAAAGGAATTTATAAAAAATTACAACCCCTTCGTAAAGGACCATACCAAATAATTGCCAAACCCACTGATGTCACATATAAAATCACCGACTCAGACAAAAAAGAAATTGTTCAACATCGAAACAATCTATTACCTTATTACCCAAAAGAATACGCACTACGCGAACTAACTCAATTATATTCCTTCACAGGTTTAAAAGTTATTCAAAATAACCCACATACGGAGAATAAAACAAAGGAACAACATGACATTCATCTCGAAAACCAAAATAAAAAATCAACTACAACGAAAAACAATACAAAAAAGCTAGATCAAAATATACCTCAAAAAGAAAGAAAAAATAGAAAATTGACAGAAAAAATAATACCCCAAGAACAAATCGACAAATCAGAACATAGGGAGTCATCACGACTTAGAAACCAACCACGTAAAAACTATAAAACATTCATCCCACAATCTAAAATATTAAAGAAAGTCGAATTTCAAAAACAGCTTTAATTTTATATTTCATAATCTTTGCACCTCTGAAATATTTTGAACTTTCATTTTTCAAAATAACATGCTGACAAACACGCAGCGACTCTAGTTCATAATTAGCCAATAGGATTTATCCAATCCGTCACCTTCTCTAACTCTAGCACAAATCAACTAGACGAACGATATTAAAACTCCAGGCATATCTATAACTATAACTTTGCGACCTCCAGGTCAAAAATAAGCAAACCACTCCAACTTGACAACTAAAATAAATATCACCATAATATCATAACCCTCCCTTATCTAATAACCCAAAAATCAACAATATATCCCCAACTCAGACCTCAAATACCCCCCAAAACAAATATGTTAAATTAGCCTAAAGTAAAAGAACGACCATTTTAATTAGCCTAAAGTATAAAAATCTCAAAAATACCCCAGATCATTTGACAAATAAAAATAAAGAAAAAGAAGACCTCCCGATCACCATAAAATTTGCCCCCAACAATTTTTCACAAAACTCAACCCACTTGTCAAAAAACCAATAAATAATTCGACCACACTTGAAAATTGCCTCAAACACCAAAAAATATTCGATCGAGAAGCCATTTCTTAAATGCTCTTCTCTCGACCAGTCAACATAATTCTTAACATTCTCATAAACTTTTTAACGATATTTAAACTTTTAATCATATTTCTTTTTGATACCTTTGATACTTTTGTAATAATCTTAATCATTTTTTGCAATATTTTTTTAATTTTCTATTCCATATTTGAACTATACCTCCAACTTTCGAAAGCTATTGACTATATCCACAGGTACGATTCACAACACTTATCTAAATGATACGAACCATTTTTAGTAGAACAGATATTTTTTTACTATTTGTAATTTTTATAACATTTCTATCATCCCTCATCTTGACAATATGCAAATGTATAAAGAAAGCAATCATCACATTCGCCCTAGCAACAATCCTCCTAATTCTTTTTCTATAATAAACATAAATTTTTCCACTAAAAGAATAAATAAAAAACCATCAAAAATTGCTAACCAACAATCACACAGTCAGTCTTCACCGACATCATCCCAAGATAACCCAACACCACCTTCAACTACCCAAAACCCCCAAACATCCACACGAATTTCCTTTCAAGATAACCCATATACCTTTGAAGAACGACACGCTCGCTTATCTGAACCACTAGAACCAGTTCAACGACAAGCACCTCTAAGCGAACCAATATATAACTTATACCCAACACTACCACAAGAATTAAGTATAATACAAAATCCTAGTCAAAACCAAAACACAGTCGAAATAAATAGACAAATTATACATCCTAGACGAAACAGAAATTTTCAAACTCCCCGAGTTCATTTTGATATACCTCAATCCCCATCACAAAGTACTCCAGAAAACCCCATTGGTATATTACCAGAAACCCCTACGCTTCTTTCACAACGTAGCACCTCAAGCCTACCCTCAGATTACTTAGGTTCAACACCAACATCTGAACAAATACGTGAAAATCCCTTTAACCCCACAAACCAAACATCACGACTACCATATTGGACAACACAATCATTCACACAAGGTGAACCAAATTTAATCAATGATCCAATAGATATTTCTACGGATACAACAACATCCTCATCACTACCAGAAACATTATCACTACCATCAACACCGTCAATAAGCCAGATTTCACCAACGCCTTTTAACCTAAATTTCCCAAATAACCTCGACGCTAGATATCGAGAACAATCATCAACAAATATTCCTTTAAGACTAGACTGGAATACATTCACAGCACCTCCACCATTATTTGGACAACACCCAGAAAGTAACCGACTCCACAACTGGGCACTCAATAGACTACAATATCGACAAGATATCCACGAAGACATTCGTGATCATAACATCCAAATACTCCAACAAAATAGTCTACAATTAAAATTTGAAATAACGGTTAAACTAAACAACATTACTCAAGATCCCTACCCATTAAACCCGCCAAATATAACAGCTCAATCACTACCACCACCATTTATAACAACTGAAGTAATATACAAATACGACAGATATACCAAAAAGACAATTGGTTACATCACATTTTATAACACATACTCAGGATTTTCATACACATGTATATTCTAAAAATATTAATTTTTCTCCAACTATTTTTTCTAGTAATCTCCAATCAGAACATAAACCCTTCTCCCAGCACAGGACCCCAAGATTTATTAGTAACACATTACGATTGTGAAGAAAATGAACAAAAAACACTACACAAGTATGCAATAAATCAAGTATCACAATGCGAAACAGAACCACAAGCTATAGAAACTACGAATGTAATAGCGACACTTTATTCAAAAGCCCGAGCAACAACAGTCATAGGATATAAATTCACAGCAACATTTTCCGAAAAGAAAGTACATTGTTCACAAGTTTCAAACGGAAATAAAAACCGACTTGATCACAAATCATTCTACCAAAGTAATATAGAACGACATTTACATTTAAATCCCGATGATTGTAAAAACGAGCTACTCAGATTAAACATCACAAGAAATAAAAACACCGATAGAAAATTAGTATATTTTCAAGTCTTTGCCGATTCTGTACATCAAGCAGAACTTGAAAGATATCAAGGACATATAAAACTAGATGAAAAATACCCATACAACGGCGCACACGGAAGATTAACTTATGACATACACGATAAGCACTGGATACCACACATTGGTATAAATAACCCATCAAACTGCAAAGCAGACACAAAAAATAAAGGATATCAAGAAATAATACTTTTTGATTGGAAAATACAACTCGAAAAATACAACTCACACGAGATTTATCTGACAACACAATGATCTATCAAAGAAATAGACTACCTTGTAAAAACGATCAAGGTTATTGTGACCCTACAACACGGACACAAGCAACAATTGTTTGGTTTCCCGAAGATACATGTACAACATTTCAAGTAGCAAAAATACACGCTCGAATGATAAAATTTCACGAAAAATATTTTATACAATCAATTCCATATGAACAAGTCCATCCATCACGAAAACAAAGTACTGATTTTCGAAATATTCATAACATAGAAAATAAATTAACACGTTTTCAAATATATCAAGAAACAGAAATCGCATGCAAATACAGAAACCCACTTCACAAAACACAATACTCCGAAATATTAGTTGAATACGAAAAAGGATTCGACATGACCACTGGAAAAGTAAAAATCGACCCATACGCCACAAGTCACCCTATAAACGAAGGAACATCATAAATACCAGTTGATTTTCAAAAAAGTAAAGGTCAACCTGGTGGACATCTAAAGCCCCATAACACTAGAAGCACACGTTTACAAGAACTATCACTAATGAATAGTACATATTTCGGTAATATCCACTATGATATTCACTTAGGTATGAAAGTAGACTACACAATTAGCCGAATTTTTCAAGAAATGTCACTCTCTGAACTAGAAACACTTCACCAACTATGCGAATTAGAAAGGACACAAATTCTACAATCACTTGCACTAGCAGTATTAAAAATACCCTACACAGGTTATTTACTATCAGGAAATAGATCAAATTTTTTAGACTATGAAGGAAACATTTTATGGTTCTATACCTGTACCAAAAAAGTATCACCACTATATGTTTTTGAAGATAAACGATGCTATAAAAGAATCCCTATCTTTTATAAGAATAAAGTACATCTCGTTGACACACTTTCAAGACGAACCTATTTCTGGGATACCGCAGTCCCATGTGGATCAGAAAATAGCCACAATGTAATACAACTGAACCCTGATGAAGATAAATATTACCTTCTTACCCCATATCCCACATTAATGCAATCACTCAAAAAATTTTCACCTGAAAGCATTAGAGCTATTGCTCGAAACCCAAATATTGACCTACAGTCAATTGGAATATATTCAAAATCCGATATCCAACATCACATTAGAACACAACAATTCCAAGAATTATTAACACAAATGGACACTATACAAAGACAATCAATTGACCAAAACTTACGCAAACTTGCCGAAACCGCAGGATTTGCAGATATTTATACACAAGACTATAGCGGATATTTTAAAGACATTAAAGACTATATATATCTAAACGGTGAAAAATACCGACCACAAGATATCTCACCTATAAATATTTTTAGCTTTGTTACACTCAAAAATGAAATTCTTGATTTTCTAGGATGGCCCTATTACATCTTAGAAAAATTAACTATTTTATACGCAATGTTTAACTTTATAGGATTTCTTTTTTCACTTTTAAAAGGAATCTATAATACATGCGCTATACACATACAAGTAAATAGACAAGCAAGTGTAGCACGCATACTATTTGCAGGATTTTTTGGAATTTTTTCATCATCAATAAACAAAATTTTTTTAGACGCACAAATAAAAGAATACAACACAAAAATAGCAACAAGACAGAATACATATGACGAAGAACATAACAATGTAGAAATAACGCCCACAGCACCACAGTTACCACCCCTACCACATAACCATCCATTATCCCTAGTCCCACGAAATTTTCGAAATTTAGCAATAACACATAATCCAAATTTTAGACCAACCATATCACAAAGTCCCATTCAACATATAATGACACATCATTCACTAGATGAAAATACATATGAACAAATTATAGAACAACCCCATACCACCGCTTTTCAGTCTCAAAATAATAATTTTTTTAGCCCACGATGAGCCGACAACTTGGATCCCTACACCGCTCAAATTCCCATCCAACCAACCTCAACACTCCAATTACAATAATTCCACTTTTTGCTTTCCCGCCACCCAATTTCCCAACCAATAATGTAACATCAGGCATGGATTCAGACACTAATTCACATATCTCAGTTTTATACTCCATTTCACAACTCAATAACCCAAATATTGAAACCCCTGATGAATTTGCAGACTCTGAACCATCTCCATCCAATAATTTTCAAACCAACTCCTCAGTTTTTTCAAAACCCCCTTTTCAACCAATCCCACCAAATAACCCACTCCCATCCATTTCTACACCCTCTTATGCATCACAAGTCACCCCAACCTACTCTTCATTTCATTCAGACCGACCATCCAATTCTCCAGATACTCCCCAAATCTCCCAAGAACTAGATAATTTTATCACCATACAACAACAACCCTTCCACCTTGAAAACCCCACTATAAATCAGATTTCATCCACAATAGAATCATCAAACCCACCTACCCCTACACCCTCTTCAGCTTATAACGCATCATTAGCACCATCATCCACATCCACCGAATCATCAAATAGCACTAATAGAGCTTATCGCACTTTCAAAAGAAAATTCCCAAACCATCCATTTCCAACAAAACCAGGAACAGCCCGTGAATATATTAATCATCCAAATCACACTAACACGAAAGATTTTTTAGCAATCACCTTACCTTCATTTCCACAATATACTTTGAACACCCCTAACAACACTAACGACACACGTAGTTTTGTAGATGAACAAGTTTTAATGCCTACACTTCATTGGACATCATATTATCATTTTACTAACCCCCTTTGCCTACCTTTATCTAATACTCACATCGATATAGAAAGAAATCAAGATATGCTATATCGACTCACCACACCACTAACACATAGACAATTTACTTATATAGGATATCAAAAGTCACTAAAAACATACACTGCACCCCGAGCTAACGAATATACGCTAGAATGTTACGATCACAACATCATCCGAGCTAACCAAGACCAATTTTTAGATGATGATCGTTTCGCTAACCCACAAATAACAGAAAAATTCTTCATAAAAACACCATATGTATTTACACTCAATATATTTGATCGCAAATTCGACCACGTCATTTCTGAAGCACTAACCGACATGCAAGCTTACGAAAGTTTTAAAGAAAGATTTCAATTATTTTCACTAACCTTCAATTACCTTGCACCACAAGAACGCGATTTGCACTGCTCACACGACATTATGTTACGCACTAAACAAACCCACACATATACATATTATCGCTTCATACAAAATCATTTTGATCTACACACTCCATCAAGACAACCACACCACCGTTTTCACTTTATTAACTCTAAATACACATCACCATTTTTTCTTAACTTCACATATTGCATCAAAGATACTAACCTTCACGGTATTCTTCGCAATTATGATCCCATAACCCAAATGTATATTTTTTGTCCCATCATGAAGACCTTCAACGCAGAAGAATCCAGACCCTTCCTTATCCCACATGAATTTATCCAACCTATAGAAATCCCGATATTAGAATTCATTCACAACACTAAATACAATCACAAATTATATAATCTCATCCAAAACACACCTTATGAGTTTGCAGTTGGCACTGAAGAACTAAAAACTATTAAAGCACTTCAATTGCTTTGGCCACTGCTTCAAACTAAAAACATCATTCGCATACTAGCAAAATTACTAACAAATTCCGACATAATACACGACATCTTCCCCCACGGTTTTTTCCCCGACGACTAACAGGTAAGTATAATTTATTATATTCTTCACTAATAAATTTGAAATAAATACTAACCATTCTTATCCATGTCTTGTTTAGATTTTTAGTCTTCATCCCACGATCACCTACAAATCACACAAAAGAAAAATAAAAAATAGAAAACTTCTTCAAATTCTTCAAAACTCTATTAATATTTTGCACTAGATAAATTCAATAAAAATCATACCAATGTAGTAAACTAATTTATAAATTATTTCCCTAAAAGCAGTAATTCTAATAATGATGAAAATTTGTAACTTAATTTTTCCTCAAAAAACTAGCAGTAAAATTGAAATTCTATGTAGTAAATTGATAAAACATTATGCAGTACTAACCTTTTGATATTTCCACTCACTCGCACAAAAATTCTATCCAAACTCGCACAGCTCGCCCACGAAGAATTGTTTAAATAATGAATTTCAGTTTCAAGCTTTCACACTCAACAACTCTAACACACGATAACACGTTTCAAACTTTCCTTTAACCCGGTTGGAAAGGAATTATATACTAAACAAAACTAACCAATGCAGCTTACTAAACACCACAAATCATAGAATAATAGCATGACTAAGGAAAGGAAACCAACGGAACCCAAACCGGATTAACCCAGTTTAAAACTGGATAATTTATTCTTTTGAAGACTATTATAAAGTCTAAGAAAGAAATAATAAAACACAAAAAAGTCGAAAGACAAACCCATACCAAAAACAATTTGATTTTTAAAAAAAAAGGACACAACCAACGAAACATAAGAAAAACCACAATAAACCCAACATAAAACGTTATCACATAACAGGACCTCTCACAGAAACCGCACGAAATCATACTCCCACTCCTGGCCTAACCCACCAGAGAGGACGTCCTGAGCATGCTCTATAGCCGGCCTAACCCACCGCGCTACATCCACGCTTTGTGACCACACTTCTATTTTTAATAAGAGGTACTCAAGGGTGAGTAACTCTTCTAAATAACCGAACTAAAACAAAAAGCTTTTGTGAAAACAAGTAACCAAAATCATAATTAAAACACCGAACTAATAAAAATTTTATAAAATGTAAATTATACCTTGCAGTATATAGATCAGCATAAAACACCAAAGACGAACTTCCAAAGACAAAATGACCCCACTACACTCGAAAAAGAATGGCAAACCACAATCAATATGCCGTCCACAATCACAACTCAAAGGATTTAGAGTACGACTTGACTTCGCAGAAAAGGACTTCATTGAACTATACCAATGACCACCTCGATGTTCAAGTATACGTACAGATTCGAGTAACCAGGCATCCCCTCCACGCACAATCTCCACGCCATTCCCAGACTAGGTTGAACACAAAAGAAGTTCTCTACATGAAACAGAAAAACCTGTCATAGCAAACCATTCTGAAATCAGATTTGAGTTTGTTGAGAAAACCCAGTCGTTGTCATAAGAAGACACAACGATTGATCCTGGAACTTCTCTAACAGGAGAACCCAGAAGAAATATGATGTTCGCCAAATACCAACGTCCATCATGCATCCTTTGAATTGCAGAAAAACTATTCTAAAAAACTCTGTAAGACCCGGATGGGTGGAAGCTGATCTAAACTACATTTTATGATTGGATAAATTAGATATTTTACCACTGTAAAGTATTTAATATTAACCAATCATGATCCATCTAACTAACAACCCACTTAGTTGTAAGTGCTGAAATTACTTGTAATTTCAGCACCAGAGAGATTTGAATTTAACTTAGAAATTAGTTGCCTCTCCAAGAGAACTTCAGCAGCCGCAATAAACCAGTATACCCTAGATCTATTGAGCCTAGCAGAGACTAGTTAAACAACCTGAGACTAGAATAGTATAAGAGTAAGATTAGGATCGGTATTAGACTAAGAAGTTGCACGAATCTATCCGGCCGAAAATAAGATAGCGTGACGAGCAGACGGTGTACCCTATCCGAAATTACTCTATGAGTTAAGACCATCGGTTATAACTCAGATGTGTCGTGAGGCACACACTCGGTGGAGGGGAAACTTTGAGTTTTTTTCCGGATCCACATCTGCCGTCTCGTGAAGGTGTTCTCCATTGACAGACAATGGAGAAGCTTCTCTCCTTCCGTTCCGTTAAGTCAATCACTATGTCACTCTTTGAGTTTTTCGCGTACAGTAGATTTTGAAAGTGGGTATTCCAATCGTCGTTCTGTACTTTTAACGTGCTAACTTCTGTGCGTTTTGACTTCAAAATTTTCCAGAATTGTGATCTGTCGGTCCCAGCAGTCTCAAAAAATGAGTTTTCTCTGTGAAGATCGCAGAGACAACGTTTGCTTCTACACATCTTTTTGAATAACTGTTTTTCAGTCGAAACACTTTGATTGCATCCGGTTCTGAGAGCAGACTTCAGTTTGCTATTTTGTTGTTAGCAATCTTTGTCGAACCAAGGTTTCGATATTCTTTTTCTCTGTTTAATAGCAGAATACTTGCAGACTGATATGAACGCGGTTGAGAGATCGTCAATACTAAAATCGTCGGGTTCTTTGGAATAAATGTTATCTTGCAGTTAAGTTGTGAGTAAAGCAGGGTCTGTCTTGCAGATTCTGTCTGATTTTTTGTCAAGAAACTTCATCAAGTCTAGTCTCAAGTCGAACTACTGAATGTTTCGAGGGTAAATTTTCGATGATTTCCAAAATACTTTGATTGAAATTGAAGTTAACGAAGATAAGATCGATGGTTCATTTCCTCAAAAATTTTGAAACTGAATGCGTTTTCGAATAAGACTTTGAAATTACAAATGAAGAAATTTCAGAACATTTGCTTGCGTACCTGGAACAATTTTTATAGACAGCTTCTATTATTTCATATGGGCCTGGGTTGGTTTAAATTTCCCCACATAGTCTGAGTAACAGTCTGAGTTATTATGAAAAAATAAGTAATTTGGACTGATCTCTGCTCATCTTTTTTCAGTTTTACTATGAAACAATGTTTTTGGGAGCTTTAACACCCCAGATTTTTTTCTTTTCTCCCAACTTGCTATTTAGCGGTTTAGAGCTCCGTTCAAAACAACCATAGTTCAATTTAAGGTAACACAGATTGATTTAAAAAATTGAAAATTAATCGCGATAGCTTAAATCACGAAAAAAACACGAAGTTAATAATTTCTGAGTCTTGCATTGTTTTGAAAAAATTGAAGCATATCTGCGGTTTTTAAGTTTCGGAGCTAATTTGCCCCCGCCAAAAAAGAAAATCAATGTCTTTCACATTTCAAGCTCCTTCTGATTCACGTGAGTTTATCAAAAATGTTGTTTTTCCCACGCGTTTTTTTTTAAAAACAAGCCAGGAAAAGATGTTATGATCAAACGTTTTCAATGAGAATTTAATTGAATTTTGAAAATTATTTGGTAATGCTTCTTTTTATTCCGTTTGATATTAACTCAAAAAATATCAATAAGGCTTACGTTGTCTTTCAAACAGACGAAAAATTAACTGGCTAGACCGAGATGGCAGAAAACGCGTGAAACTAAGGTATTGAACGCCAGCCATTCGTCAATAGGACTTCATCTATTTTCCATTGCTCTTTAGTTTCGTAGCAAATATTAGTTTTTATGGAGCTCCTGAGTGGGCCTGTTTATCGCAGTTGACCATATGATCAGCGAACGCTCTAGCGACGAACCCTCCTCTCTAAGAAGATACTCAAGTTAAGGATGTTGATGTCCTGTTTTGCGCTAGAAAGGGGAGCGGGGACCCTCCGACTAGCACGGCTTAGCATTTTTTATCCCATGGCTCTTGGACCAAAAGTATTTAGACAAAAACCGTAAAAACAAAAGTTTAGATAAATAAGAAAAAAACAACAAGTTTCGCCTTAAACGAAAATGAACAAAGTTCTGTAAATAAACTTCACAAGACAAGAAATTGTAAAAAGTTTCAAATGACATTTTATGTATTGTTTCCAGACAAGATGCGGTTTGGTTTTTCGCTATTGTTGTTTCAGATTGGTTTAAATCATTTCGATCAAAAATTTAAGTGGTTTGGTTTTTGGAAACTGCCCTTACTGGAGTGGTATTTAAAAATTGAAATGTTAATGATAATATTGCCGGTGACCGAAGGGTAAGGCGGCCAGCGGACAGATTACTCCAGACACAGCATAAATCATGATGATAGCTACTACGAGTAATGGATATCTTCAGAAACTTTATAACGTCGTTCCGGTACTAATTCATTAAATAAGGCTGGTGGAAGGAAGGTACAAGAGGACCAATCAATTTCTATCCTCCATCGGTTGCAATTTTCTGAATCAAAAAATTCAATTTGGATGCCAAGGAGAAATTGAGTGTTTAGTATATGTGATTTTTGCCTAAAACAATTTACAGTCTTTATTTTAAGCCAATTGTCCCCCTTCTTTAGACGCGAAAAATCACATTTTTTCAAAAAATAGCCAATTTTTGACTTAATAAGTAACATCGAAGTGTAACATCCACCCCTGCGTTAGATCCAAAATGGTTAATTTATTTCATGATAAAGTCCGACGCGCTTTAATCATCTCTACTAGAGTCAATTGAAACTAGACTTTCTAAGGTTGGGACAACAAACCTAAAACGGCTTGAAGGTTATCGGCAAAAACATGATACTTAACTTTAATATTGGAAGTTTAGTCAACTCGTGGCTGCATCTCGTCATTTCGACCACGAGGTCACTCCTAAAAACAGACTACGCTAAATAAAAAACTATTTTTCATGTTGTTCAGTAGAGACAATCTTCCATCCAGCGGAGAATGATCGAACTTTTCCTTAAGTAGTAGCTCCTCATATCCTGAAAACCAAAATGGTTTTTAAGATATAAAAATCAGGACATTCCAAAAAGCTGGAATTTTAAAAAACACAGTTCTGTAGCACAACTCGGGGGATATTCCTTCTTCAACAACTTCGCTGAAGAAGCGCCTTCTTCACTAAGGCAAAAATTTTTCTTCTCGTCTTCAGCCTTCTTAATCGGAGAAACAAGTCCGGTAACAATTGTAACAGTACAATCGTGGCAATCGTTATTTTTGCAGGGTTTCTTTTCTTTTCTCAATCAACTTCACGACAATTGCTGTTTTCTGCCGTTTTCTTTTTTCTGATTCCTGGCAATGAAAATTGTCGGTCTGATCTTCGCGGTTGCAGTTGCTGCAAATGTCAGTTTTTTACTTATCATGGACGCTCAAAACGAAATTTATGAAGTTATTTCTTTCAATACTTCCGCCCTTCAACAAGTTCCAGATTAGACCGCCTTCTGTTTGAATGGAACTGAGTTTTTGGATGTCAAAGTTTTTCCAAACGGAAAAAAGCATCTCAACAGTGAACTGCTTTGTTTTTCATTTCCTCTAGTTGAAAAAACCTCAAAAATCAAGGAACAAACAATTTTGAGAATTTTTGTGCTCTTGAACCTAAATCAATTTAAGCAAGTCGTCTCAATTGTTTGTGTTTTTTGAGGATCGATTCATAAGATTGTTAGTGTAACGAAATTGATCAAAAAATTGATTTTGAAGCAGCTTCCTCAAGAGTGCTGCGAATTCAAATAGAATGCTAAGATCAAAAAGAAAGGATTTGAAGGCAATCTGATATTTTTTGGCCGAATTTTTGTTTCTAAACCAGTTTTATTCCGGTCTTTTGCCTGACCCCAGCACTGAACAGAAAAGTCAGTGCTTCAAAAAGTGCTTCAAAAAACGCTTTAAAATTTCGAAAAACCATAGAAAACCTGTATAGTTGCTGACGAATTGTTATTGCTAATTACTCAAAGCTTACTGAACAAATCGGAACAATTTTAGTACAATTAGAGTGCTTTTTTTCTGTTTCAAGGTTGTTTTGTTTTTTTTTTTGATAAATTTTTTTTATCCCACAGGGATAGTTGACTGGCTCATCTAATAATACTTAGAGTTATTTAGACAGGAACGGAACAGTAGACTTATATGTGTACAAGTTTTCCTATTTCTCAAAACTAGGTGTATCCCTCCGAATTCTTTCCGGTAACGTGAAATGCACATTAAACTCTATTGGCACGGTTGGATATCTTCCCCGAAGCTGGACCCTCCGAAGTGAAGTTAGCTTGTTTTAAGCCAATTAAATGCTAGAATTAGGCTTATCGGTAACAATTTAAGCCACTCTGTAACCCTCCAGATTGAAAAAAGGCCCCAATTACAAAAACGGAGGTTTAAGTACCGTCTGATCTGGACATTTGTATTGGACACTTAAAAATCTCTGAAGAGGACCCTCCGAAGTATCCCAAGTCCCTTTAAAAGCTCCTAAGCAACTTAGATACCCCTGAAATCCATTGATTACCCTCTGAACAAAAAAGGTTGATTGCCCTCTGAATACATATATTTGAAGTTCACGGTCAACGTCGGTTTCTAAATTGGGTGTATCAGAAGTGCTCGAAAATTTTGGATTTGAGCTACAGATTTGAACAACTCAAACAGCCCGGAACTCTCGGTAGAAGACTTCGTTGGGTGTAATAGGTGCAAAGCACTCCATGAGAAAAAAAAATAATTGTCCAATCTTTCCTTTTACCTGAATCGTCCGAGTGTGCGCGAGCATAAACCATTTTAAAGTAAAAGACGTATTAGTATTATCTTCTCGCTTACAATGAGAAAATTCAACATTCAATAACATAAGTATATGAATGAAAAATCAGAGAGCTGTTGCATCATCCGGAACCAGACTACAAGCACCCGAGATGTTGCTAAACTTCGGGTTCGACACCAATGCTAACCTCGGCAAGGAGATGTCTGATTTCCTCGGAGACTTAATTGCGGGACTTGAAAAATTAGGAGAAGATATTACAACTAGAATTGATAGAATGGATAAAGAAGCACAGACTTGTCAAGAGAGGCTGAGCGATGAGTTAGCTAAGATGCAATCACAAGTCAAATATGAGCAGACCGCGCTGGCACAGAAGAGTTAACAGTGTCTGCAGAAAACCTATCTGTAGCAGCAAGGGAAGCTGAAGTGAGAGAAAATCGACTGACAAAGGATATTGGATGACTCTTGATGGAACAAGATAGGATTAACTGCAAACAGTAACATTTGGGGAAGCCCGAATGGATGCAAAAAAAAAGAATTCGATTATGTAAAAAATTGCTGCTCAGCAGTAACGGGACGAACCGCCCAATCACTAGCAAACATTTGGGCAAACAAAGCGGATTTCAAAACTAAAAATGTATAAAAGCACCGCGGCCAAATGTCACATGATAACAATTGTATTCTTTGATGTTTTAACCGCTCACCAAGTCGCTTGAGATCCTCTTTACGAAGCTATCGAAAACCACTGAAAAAAGTGAAAGATCGAGAAGGAATCATAATTTGCCTAAATTTTACAAAGAAGATTCAGATGGCTGCATCGACTCCTGGATAGAGGTACTGAAGCGAATCTATCAAAAAAGCAGGACTGCAGCGCGATGACAAGTAACATTGAAGGTACGGCCTTGAACTGTGTTCTACCAACGAGGGCGTACAAGCGTGATAGTGCACGGAAGATTTTCGAGACCTCAATGAATCGTCTTGCTCCGGAGTGCAAGGACAACAAGCATTTAAAAGAGGTTCACGCGTGAAGATGAGACAATTGACAAATTCCTGGACTACATTGAACTTTTGAGAAGAAAAAAAACCATGACAAAAAGATTTCAGAGAAAAAATTAGCCAGTGGGTCCAAACACTTGGACGGTGTAAGTTGGTATAAGCCAAGAGATGATATGAACAAGAGAAGAACATGCGCAAATTTCGACCACAAAGTATCAGCTTTCTCCATCTATAAATAGGGCATAAAAACATTGGTATGTTTCTGAGCGACGCGTACGCCTATGATGAGGATCTTGAAGACTATGTCGGAGGAATTTTAAGAAGTTTGGCCTACGGGGGGTGCTTTTTCTGCTATCTAAGTGGACACATTAAATCAGACACAGCTGAGTTTTCTGGATAGTGGCTGATACCAAGCACTCCAGACACGAGGCAAGGTTGAAGTGCAGTCGAGTACGTTTGCTCAACTAGGCCGAGTCAAAGAAGAAAGAGGCATCACAAAGGACCTTCACACCAAAGAAAGAACCCGCGGACGCGATCGCCTCGGAACTAGATGCGGTCACCTCTACGCTGCATCAAGTAGACTATGATCTGGCACCGATAACTGCCTTGCAAAATGTGCGGCAGTAGCTAACAACACATTATGTGTGATGTAGGAATTAGAAAATACGGGACTGCGTGAGTGACCAGACACCTCAGATAAAACTATAACATCAGATGAAAGAGACGCGTACAAAAGCAAAGGCCTGAAATCAAAAATGATTTCGGGGACAAAATTTTGCAATGACCAAAGAAGGAAGCAACATATTAGGGTTAGAGCAGTTCCAGGACATCAATTAGTTTGAAAAAATCTAAAAATCTGAATTGGCCTGAAAAAGTAATTTGAATCACTTGAAAACCTATGCGTTTTTTTTGCGTGAAAAAGACCCACACTTTAGTTCGAGAGCAATAAGGGTCCTTATAGTGATGGGAGGCGCAAGGTTGATGAAGGGAGACGAATGTACATAGAGGTTGACAAAGGTTGATGAAGGTTGATGGACAGCACATGGAGGTTCACGGCCCCCACCCGATCTTGATGATGTAGATGGCAAAAAATTTTTCTCCAAAACTTATGCCACGAGCGGGAATTACCAAAGGGGACTAATCTAAAATAAACAAGGGGAGTTAAAAATCAGAAGCATAGGACACAACGCCAGTCTTCAGCAGGGTTCTGTCTATACTGGCTGTGAAACCGATTTGGCATCGCAAATACTAGACTGACTAGGCAAACAGTTTCCGGTTAGGGCTTGTTAGATACTGGAGCGGTTGTCAGTGTCATGCCTGTAAGCACTTGGACAAGCATAATTATCTACAGATCAGACTTGGTAACGACCAAAAATTTATTAGCTGCAGCCAACTAAGGGGCTCTCTATGTGGCAGATCAATTTATTGCAACTTGTAGGAAGTCATCTTTGGATGAATTTTTTGGTTATCGAGATTCTTGAAGAGTCTGATCAATTCTTCTTAGTGTGCGACTTTGAAATCGGTCAAAAACAACAGCAAAATTTTCTCATTTTTGTCAAATCATACCCTTCTGACGCATCATCAGTATCTAAGCCGACAAAATTTTCTCATTTTTGACAACTGACTAAGTTAAAAAAGCATCAAAACCCTTATGACGCATTATCAGTACCTAAGCCGACAATAAGTGAGCAGATACTTGTTTTGAGAATCAGAAACCAGTGTTTCAAGTTTTTAATTTAAGTTTAGTTTTAGGTTTAGTTGATGTAAAGTTGCATAACTAGAAATTTCACAGAATATAGATTCAGTTGATTTTTTATTTTATCTTGATGAATTGCGAATACAAAAAAACTGAAAGATCTGCAGACACAGTTTTTTAGAAATGAGTCATATCTCAGATCAAAATTTATTTTGGTTATCTGCTTTCGATTGCGGAAAAAATAATCAAAACCGTTTTTTCTTTTCATTGAAGACCTGACAATTTTTTGAGATTATAGTTAAGTTTGATTATCTGAAGCCAGGTTTACTGGAAACGGACGTCTTAAAATGGTTGCCGAACAAGGAAGTTAGTATCAAATACGTTTGATTGCCTGAAATTTAAAAATGTTGTTCTAATATATTATGAATAACAATGGGAGCAAGTGAAAAAAGACGTGAAAAAATCGTCTGCTTTTTCTTGTACTCAAATGATTATCTGACAGTGCTCAGTTGAGTATGACGGTTCAATTAACTAAGAGAAAAAATGCTTTATTTTGGCATTGCTTACAAACATTTTTGACACTTTTCGGATGCTTATTTGGTCGGTTTGCATCTGAAGACGAGAGCGGTCTGGACGGCTCGCTATCTAAAAAGTTTGTGATTCGGAGTCCGAGCAAATTTTGCTGTGTAAATTTTCTGGCAGTTGGAGATCACACTCGTCTGTTTAAAACTATCAACCTTTTATTATGAACTTTTGTTTAATCATTCGTGATTCTGACATAAAAAGCGCTCTGAAAAAAAAATTTTTAATTTAAGTTAACAAAATTTAATTTTTTTTTGTTGTATCAGGAAGCAAGTGCAGTCTCAATATTCAGCTTTTTCATGCGCTCATAAAAATTTGTTCAACATCGAGCTTTGGTCCATAAACTGATCAGTTTCGAGTGATTAATCTTAATAGTGATTTATATTAGTCAAAAATAATTAAACTTTCTTTCCAAACTTATTAGCTAGGTCTTACTCTTTTTTTGCCAAACTGCTTGATATAGGAAAAAACAAGAAAGAACTATTGAAAGTTAGTGAAAAGAATTGCTTAACTGCAATCGAACGGCAAAGAACACGTTAATGGGAAAAATGTTGACAAAAAAAGTTCTATTAGAGAATGAATTTTCTGTTTTATTACTACAATTGTTTTGATGCTTGAATTCTTTCTTGAGGTTCTTCAGAAAAGATTCATTTATTCATTTTATTATTGATCTAGGAAGTAATAAATTTTAAAGATGTTCATCGGTTTAGTCCCGGTGAAGTTCTTTTTGTTTTCGGCCGAAGCTCAATGATTCTAAGGACCTTAACGGAGACATATTTTTGATGAGTCGAGCTTAGTTTAATTTCGCTAGAAGCAAAGGCAACGAAATGTTTGCTGGCATAAATGAGAATAGTTTAATGAATCCTATTTTTGGGCGCTACGTTAATTCTTTTTCACCTTCAAAATTGACGGTAGCACATCTATGGGACCATTACAGCCTGCCAATCCAGTTCGAGAGATAACTCAACCGGAGAGACATCCTTATCATTTCAAGTTATACGACAAAAAAAAGTGCAGTTTAAAAATTTGAAGACCACTTGCAAACAGTCCATCAAACAATTTCCCGGCCACAATGGTGGAAGATTCAAGTTTCGAGATTCAAAAATAAAGTGACCAACGCCTGTATCATACCGCCTTATAGAGTTGTTGATGAAAACACAATTTGCTGGTCTTGCTTTCGTGACTTTTTACGCTGCAGAATACCAGAACAAAAATTTCCGATATTTCTAACTTTTGAAGTCACGATCTTTAATCTTAGCGGTCTTCACTTGCATATAAGATTTTTGCTATGGCTAATGATGAAAAGTCAGATAGTCGGCGTCTAACGTCCGCAAAATTCGTCGATATTCTATCCTTAAATTTGGCAGCGCGACTATCGTCAATATGGTGACGTTTATATTGACATTAAAACTCATCAAAACTGCGCGTAAGGAAAATAATTGGTCCTAAAAGCAAAACAAGACTGCTCAAAAATCAGGGCAAAGCCCTGAATGTTCCGACTGTCACTTAACTCATATCAAATGGACAAAACATTTGGAACAGTTCATTTTGAATGGAAAACCTATACATTTTGGACAATAACAGAGTAAAAATTTTGAGTCGTACGAAACTCATACGACCAATTAATTAACCTCAATTCAATTTGGAACGATTTTATTGCGCATGATAATTCGCCACGCATAAAAAAATTGCGTTACGCTCTCAGCAATGTGAGTAAAAGGTTCAAAGCGCGCATAATTTAGTCCGGAACATGGAACATTTAGCAATTTTCAAACACCCAGAACTTCACAAATGACCGGAGGTGAAATAACACTTTATATTTGATCTCAGGAAGATGATATCTTCAATGGGGTGTAAAAAAATATTGTTATACGCAATATTCAAACCCCCATAACTTTACGAAAAACAATAACAGGTGAAATATCTTTTCAATATTAAGATCACAACAACAATACCTTTTGAATGATATAAAAATTTCAGTCAAAACGATTTAGTTAAAAAATCGAAATTTTTCTGAAGAAAAGAACCACCCGAGCACATATATATCATTACTTCCATTTTCGGCAATTAGATTTGGTGAACTTTTGTTCAAATTAGAAAGAAAAGGACTCAGTCTGCCAAACATTCCACGTCCGGATGTATTCTATCGCTCTGAAAAATTCTTTAAAAACTTTAAGCATTTTATTTGAAAAACCTTGAAAAATAACCAAGTTTCCGTTTTTTTTCTGATTTCTTAATTATTTCTCGACAAATTTTATTCCAATGATAAATTTAATTTTGCGGATACTAGATAAGTTTTTTGGTCAAATTAGAATTGTACGGTTAAGCAGGCAGGGACAAGGTTCAAGGTTGGGGTTAGTTGGGAAAGGAAAAAAGCATGAAGCAGTGAAAGGCAGTGATGCTGCCTGTTGTCCTCCATGATCTAGGATGATGCTGCGAAGAAGAGATCTCCCATGCTTTTGCCCACAATAGTTTTTTGTGTAAGCCTACCAACGATGTTTCCTCTTTTCCCACTGCGTTCTGCCTGGCTTGAAAAACCTTTTTAGGCCATCTTTCAAAATTCATCTCCAATTTTTTTGATCCATTGTGAGGTACTTTTCCTTTTTTTAAAAAATCCCTGCTCTGTTTGAAAATTCATTTTATTTTTGCCTCAAATTCCATTTTCTATTTTTCTTTTGTTTCAGTTTTTTCGTTTAATGTGGTAAACTAAAATGCATTAGAGTGAACTTTACGTGACACATTCAGAAAACATGAACAAGATTTTGTATTCAACGTGATTGCATGTGCGTTTTGTCCGGCAAACTCTCTCGAGATTTGCGTTTTCCTGAGAAGGACTGCAGCAGGTCACATACTCGGTTAGACTTTTCTCAGACGTTTTCATGCACTCAAAAAATTGGTTTAACATTATCGATACGAGCTGGGTCGATAAACTGATCAGTTTCAAGTTGTTAATTTTAACAGAGATTTTCATTTTTCAATAATACTTAAATTTTATTTCCAAATGTTTTAGCTAGGTCTTACTCTTCTTTTGCTAAACTGCTTGATATAGGAAAAAAAAACAAGAAAAAACTATAGAAAATTAGTGAAAAGAGCTGTTTAACTGCAATCGAATGGCTAAGAACTCGTTAATGGGAGAAATGTTGAAAAAAAATTCTATTAGTGTAAGTTTTTACTGTTTCGTTTTTACAATTGTTTTGATGTTAAATTCCTTTTTGAAATTCTTCAGAAAAGATTCTTTTATTGATCTGGGAAGTACTAAATTTTACAGATTTTGCAAACAAACTATTCATCGGTTTAGTCCCGGTTTTTTTTTCGTCCGAAGCTCAATGATTCTATAAACCTTGCGGAAAGTTTTTTTTTGATTGGTCGAGTTTGGTATAATTTCGCTAGAAGCAAAGGCAACGAATCATTAATTTGGCTAGAAACAAAGGCAATGAGATGAGAATAGTTTAATGAATCCTATTTTTGGGTGCTACAAAAATGCTTTTTTCTCCTTGAAAATTGATGGTAACATACCTGTGGGACCATAACAGTCTGCCACTCCAGTTCGAGAGATATAGCTTAACCAGAGAGACATCCTTATCATTTCAAGTTATACGACAAAAAAAAGTGCAGTTTAAAAATTTGAAGACGACTTGCAAACAGTCCATCAAACAATTTCCCGGCCACAATGGCGGAAGATTCAAGTTTCCAGATTCAAAAATAAAGTGACCAACGCCTGTATCATACCACCTTATAGAATTTTTGATGAAAACCTAATTGCTCGTCTTGCTTTCGTGACTTTTTACGCTGCAGAATACCTGAACAAAACTTTCCGATTTTTCCGATTTTGAATTCACGAACTTTAATCTTAGCGGTCTTAACTTGCAAATAAAAATGTTGCTATGGCTAATGATGAAAAGTCCAATGGTCGGCGTATAACGTCCGCAAATATCGTCGAAATTCTATCCTTATATTTGTCAGCGCGACTATCGTCAATATGGTGACGTTTGTATTGACATTACAACTCATCAGAACTGAGCGTAAGGAAAATAATTGGTACTAAAAGCAAAACAAGACTGCTGATATCTCAGAGCAAACCCCTGAATGTTCTGACTGTCACTTATTTCATATCGAATGGACAATATATTTGGAACAGTTCATATTGAATGGAAAACCTATACATTTTGGACAGTAACAAAGTGTAAAATTTTGAGTCGTTCGAAATTAATACGACCAATTAACTAGCCTCAATTCAATTTGGAACAATTTTATTTCGCATGATGATTCGCCACGCATAAAAAATTTGCGTTACGCTCTCAGCAATATGAATAAAAGGTTGAAAATTCGCATAATTTAGTCCAGAACATGGAACATTTAGCAATTTTCAAACAGCCAGAGCTTCACAAAAAAAGACCGGAGGTAAAAAAAAACACTTTATATTTGATCTCATGAAGTTGAAATCTTCAATGTATCTTCAATGGGGTGTAAAAAATTTTGTTGAAAATAATTATTTCAATCCCTGAAAATTGACTGATTAAAAAAAACCACACCGAGCATAAATATTCAGTTTTCTTTGAAAGTCGGAACAACAAGACTTCTCATATCGGGGCGAAGCTTTGAATGTTCCGACTGCCTTTTAAGATTTATGGAATAGCATAAAAAAAATAAATTTTATAAAAAAGGAAAATCATTTTTTTTGTTATTTGAGATTTTTTGTGAAAAAAATCACCCCACAAAGATATAAATCAATACCCCATATAAATTAAAAAGTGATAAATTTTGCTCAATCTAACAAATCAATTATTGCAAATAAGCTTTCTTCAAGCTAATTCGAACGATTTCTAAGACGGATTAAATCTCCGCTGACGCGTTAGTAGCGCGAAATATGGTGCTTTTATAAAACTTTCCCATACAAAACAGTCCGATACAAAATAGTCCAAGAAATCATGTAATGAAGGAAAAAAACAGTCCAGTACAAAACAGTCCAGTTTAAGGTCGCCGTTGGATGCGCTGCGCGCCGCTTTGTGGCGATAACCGGGTCCAAATTTCGTATCAAGTCCTACCTTTTGTTGACAAGCTCCTAACACGTTGGCGCGACTGCGGTGGTCACTACTTTGATCATTTTGTTTGTTGAACAAAGGACAATTCTCGACCTACCGGCTTGTTATAACAATTATTACTTAGGTCTGTGTTTTGAGCTGTCTTGTGTAGGACAGTTTTTTTGTTCATTTTCATAATTTTCCGGACTGCTTTGTATTGGAATTTTTTGTTTGGGACTGTTTTGTACCAAATTGCAAAATTTAAACCCCCATAACCTTACGAAAAATGATAACAGATGAAGCATCTTTTCAATATTAAGCTCACAAGAACAATACATTTTGAATGATATAAGAACTTCAGTCGAAACGATTTAGTTAAAAAATCAAAATTTTTTTGAAGAAAAAAACCACCCGAGCACATATATTCCGTTACTTTCGTTGCGAAAGTCGGAACATAACAAACAGAAGCAACCTAAATGAATAAATCGATGAGATTTCGGTCCTACAACGAAAATAAATCCCTGATAATTGTTGAATATCTTGAACATGCTCGGCTGATTGCTTTTCAACCAATTTTTAAACGAACATGGTTGCTCCAGAAGAACTCTTTTAAAAACTATTAACCGAGATTGATCTCTGAAGCAAGAATATGGTCTAAATAGTAGTCTCATGGTGTTTTTTGTTTTATTTCAATTTTTTGTTATATTTGAATTTTCTATGTCTCTAATCTTCTATGTCTCTAATCATACAATACGTAATTCTATGTCTCTAATCATACAATACGTTATTGTTATGATTTCGGCAATCATATTTGGTGAACCTTTGTTCAAATTGGAAACAAAAGGAATCAGTCTGCCAAACAATCCACATCCGGATGTATTCTGTCGCTCTGGAAAATTCTTTAAAAACTTTAAGCATTTTATTTGAAAAACCTTGAAAAATAACCAAGTTTCCGTTTTTTTTCTGATTTCTTAATTATTTCTCGGCAACTTTTAGTCCAATGATAAATTTAATTTTGCGGATACTAGATAAGTTTTTTGGACAAATGAGAACTGTACAGGTAAGCAGGCAGGGACAAGGTTGAGATTAACTGGGAACCGATAAAAGCATTAAGCAGAATAAAAGCAGCTAGTCAAAATAAATTAAACCGTTTTTCTGAAAATTAATCCGTTTTTCTGAAAATTCAATTACAATTTTTATAATTATTAATCGTAAAACTACTTCATTCCTTAACAATTTTTTTTTGTGTTTCTGATTTTTTTACTATTGTTATGATCGTTTTTATTAGAAATATCTTTGCACTTCTATATCAGTTTTGGCATTTAATTGGTAATGACTCTGAAATATTTTAGTTATTATACCAAGTCCAAGCAGGGTGTGAAAGGCAGTGATGCTGCCCGGTGTCCTCGAGGATCCAGGATGATGCTGCGAACAAGAGATCTCCCATGCTTTTTGCCCACAACAGTTTTTTGTAGAAGTCTAACCACGATGTTTCCTATTTTCCTACTGCGTTCTGCCTGGCTTCAAAAGCCTTTTTAGATCATCTTTCAAAATTCATCTCCAATTTTTTTGATCCATTGTGAGGTACGTTTCTTTTTTATTTTAAAAATCCCTGCTCTGTTTGAAAATTCATTTTATTTTTCCTCAAATTCCATTTTCTATTTTCTTTTGTTTCAGTTTTTTCGTTTAATGTGGTAAGCTAAAGTGCATTAGAGTGAAATTTACCTGACACATTCTGAAAACAAGAACTAGTTTTTGTATTAAACGTGATTGCATGTGCTTTGTCCGGCAAACTCTCTCGAGGTTTGCGTTTTCCTGAGAAGAACTGCAGGCAAGTCACATACTCGGTTAGACTTTTCTCAGACATCTTTTCTAGCAGTCTTTCGTTTTTTGCTCTTCTGAGACTTTTATTGGGCAGGTCTCGCTTCCATAGAGGGTAATGGTTCTCGCATAGGTTCAATGAATGTTACATTTTGCTTTTCAGGATTTTTTCTGGCTCTTTTTTTAAAATCTTTTTTTCACTCCTAATGTGATTTCATCGTCAAGCTGTTTAGAGGTCTCAGAGAAAGTGAAGTTAGTTTTTCGATTGAGTGGTTGTTTACTGGGGGAAAAAGCAGAACTCTTTTTTGCATTGTTTATATGCAGACCGTGGTTCATCATGGCAGGGCAGTCTTTCATTATTAGTTCCACGGTCTCTTCGGTTAGCACGCAAGCTCTGCATTCGGTTTCGGTTTAATCATCGATTTTAAGTCGCCAGTAACGTACCTCTGTGTGGTGTCCACTACGAATGCGGCTCAAAGTGACCTGTTTCCTTCAGTTGAATCGCTATTTTTTCTATTTTATTTTTTGTCTCACCGTTTTTTCGTTTATCTGCGTCTGTAAAATGGAAGCGCAATTGCTACACGGAACTACGAACTGTTCGAGGTTGCAACCTTCTGTGAAAATCTCGTTCCAGTTGTCCCGGGCATGCTCCCTCCAGTCTGTTTTCTTCGTATGTCGATGTTGCGGCTTCTCTGCGATCTTACGTCTACGATTGCTTTATTTGAGTCGCATTGATTTCTCGAGTGCGTTAATGACAATGAGTTTATGATGTCCTTGATGGCGTGCAGGTCGGCGTCTAGGAGCATTGCCTCGTTTGGCGTCGTCTTCAGCTGCCCAATCCCTGCTCTGTTTTGAAACTTTTGGGCTGCATCAAGCCTCTCAAGGTTCGTGAGTGACACTCAAGTGTGCCAGGTCGCTGCCACGTACTCCATCGGGGAAGGGGAAGTGGCTGTATAGGTGTCTCTGAAAAATTGTGCGCTGTGAATGTCATCTGTCTGTCATAGTGGAGACCAAGGAACATGAAGTTTTGGGTGTCTTGATCGGGGTAACCTCAATGGCGATGGTAGGTTTCCGTCCAACTTCTTTTGTGTTTGTCGTGATTGAAGAGCGTTCTCACTTTGCCAGTGAGATTGTGAGCTTCCAGGTGAGGTTTTACTAGGCGATCTTGTTCACTGATTGCTGGACGGGAAATTCTTGCATGGCGTGGGTGGTACGTGAGGCATAGACTGCAAAATCGTCAGCGAACAGGCTAGACGTCACGTCATCGAGGACCCTGTCAACGACGTCTCGACAATGTAGATGAGGAATAACAGGGGTACAAGGACGGATCTTTGAGGGACTCCCGGTCCGAAGAGTGTCTTCTCACTCTTCTTGGTCTCCGAAGGTGACAAACGCCTGGCGGTTGCTGAGCCAGCCTTGAGTGTAGCGGATCGACGTCTTCGGGATGTTTTTCTGCTGCATCTTCCAGAAGAGCCGGTCTCTTCAAAGTGTGTCATAGGCCCTGCTTATAAGCTTGATCTGGAATGCATCAGATACATGCTTTGAAAAGTGGAGCAGCTGATCTTCGGTACTCCTGCACTTTCTGAAGCCTGTTTGAAGCCGTGTCACCTTGTGTCTCTTCTAAAAGTGGCAGATGAGCCGCCTACTTTTAAGAAATTTTTCCATAGTTTTGCCCATTACCGACGTCAGGCTGATCTGTCTATACGAGTCTGTCTGTTTTTTAAAGGTCTTTCTTGCCATTTACAATTCAGCCTAGATTCTTTAAGAGGCGCCTTTGAATAAGGTAGGCGCCGCCGGCTATGTTGACGTTTAGCTTCTTCAGAGCGGCTTCTAGCTCATTCTCGCTGAAGACTTGACTCATCTCTTCTTACACCGTAGGCAAGCGTAGCGCTTTGTTGATGGCTTTTTCACTCAGTGGTCCCTCATGCTGATATGGGTGTTGCTGGTCTTCTTATCGCAACTCTTCAAGGCAGTTGCTTTTTTTTCGATTGGTCAATCTTGCTACGCCGTCTTGCATGAGGATTTGCGACTTGTTATGTGTCTGAGTACCATTACCAAGTTTCCTGATCAGGCCTCCAGGTTGGATCCTTTTGCCCGTGAGTTTCGTCTTCCAGATTTCTTGTTTCTTCAAAACCAGTTGTCTGGCTCTCGTTTTTGCGCTGGCGAACTACTCTGCGTGCATGATCTTATAGATTTCAAGCGGTCTCTCTCATCGATTGCATTCATTTATCTCGTGAGCCACCTTTGGCCAGCTTGGTCAACTTTTTTGAGGCTAATATATATGGTGGTCGCGTTCTTGATCGTGATGCGGAGCTGCAGTTGCATCATCTTAGTATTCCAGAGGTAGTTGAATATCAGTTTTTTCGAAGTTCCACAGTCCAAGTACAAGCTCGCTGCTGGCGATCGTGAGTACTAGAGAGGTGAGAGCTTCCGACGCTGTTTCTTTCCTAGTCGGGCTCCCATCGTTGAGGGTCGTCGCTCGCTCCCATGTCAATCAAGCTCTCGTTGTTTGTTGTGCCTCTGTAATCGTTTCTCGAGTTGTAGTTTTAGAGCGCGTCAAGGGCCTTGAAGTCTCGAAGCAGGAGTGCTTTGCTCTCAGTTGCAGGTTGACATTTTCTTTTTTGTCGGTCATCCGTTCCAGGACAGGATATGACTCCCGTTGCAGGTAGGTCTTGGTGACAGTCGGTCATTCTTCGCCAGTAACCACTTCAACTTAGAGACCCTCTACATTTTTTAGACCCTCTACTACTTAGTTTTTCCTTAGTGCTTGCTGCTCACTGTGAGAATCAGAGTTTTGAATGGTAGCAGCTGATATGTGCTTTCTTTAAAGGATAAAAGAATTCAAAATGGGTCTTATGAAGTGGCATGACTGCTTGACAAGAGCATGCCAAAAAAATTACTTGTTGGTCAGTAAAGATGCATGATTGTTGGTTGAATATAAGGCGAAGATTGGAAATTTTGTCAAAAATTTGATCATTTGTTGACCAGGCCAGATACATAAGACGTCCAGATCAAAACAGTGCTCGTCCAGCTTATGAAAAATGAATATATTGTGAATTTTTTGTTTCCTTTTTTGCCAATAAAAATTCTCGAAATTTGAAATGTCTAAATGTGGTCGCGACTTTCTACTACAAAACAAAACTTCTTTCACTTGAAAGTATAGCAATAGGCGAAATTTAACAAATAAATCAAAGTAAAACGATCATTACGAGGCCAATTTGTGCACTGGATAGGAGCTCAATTTTGTGTCTGGATTCCAGAGACAAGTCTTAAAATCTGTTCCAAAATGTAAGTGGATTCCACAAACAAAGTTTCAGTGGATTCCGCATACATATGCCTGTAACATAAATTTTGTCGGCACTTTTGTTTTGTTGCGGATTCCGCAACAAGCAAATATAGCTAGTTGTTCTGGATTTCGCAACTGTAAGTGGATTCCGCAAAATGTAAAGGGAATCCGCAAATGTAAGTGGAATCCGCAAAATTTGTATGCGGAATCCGCAAATGTAGGATTGTAAGTGGATTCCGCATTTTTGTTTATTACTGATTTTGCATATGAACAATTAAAAGCTAGAGGTGGAATATCTGATTTATTATCTATAGGAACGCGCACTTTGAACGCAAAAGGACTTATCTTTGAGTAATCCACAAACCAATCTTAAAACATTGGTTAGCTATGCTGATGTCAAATTTTTTATTTTGGTTTCAAATGGGTTTGAAATGGCTGTTCAGGGTTTAAAATGGCAATTCATGTTTGAATTGGGGGCAAGTAAGTCACTCATCAGTATTTGAGATGAAATGGTTCAGTTTTGGATAAAAAATCATCATCAGTATTTAAGATGAGATGGTTCAGTTTGAAATGACAGCTCAGTCACTCATCAGTATTTGAGATGAGATAGTTCAGTTGGTTCAGAAATTACCATCGCGCTCATCAGTATTTGAGATGGATGGTTCAGTTGGTTCAGAAGTTATCATCGCACTCATCAGCATTTGATACGAGATAAGAGACGGCTCGATTGTATTTTTTGAAAGCTGAGCTGAAATGTCCTCTGAAAACTGAACTAAAAATCCTCGTTTAATCAAAACTGAAAAGAAAAACTTACACAAGCGGTAATTAAAAAACTGGTGTGTTTGTTGAAATTTTCTCCAGATAAAGCTGGCGCTTACCTCTGTTATTGAATTGAACTTTCTCTTTCCACAACTTTGTACTCGAACCGTTTGACGTGTTTGGATCTGATGTTTGAGCGTATTTAAAATAAAATCTTTCACAGAGTCAAGTGGAGTATCTTTATCCGGACAAACGAAGGGTGTAATACTTCCGAACTGCAGATTCGAAAGCAAATCAATTATTTTGTCTGAAGAGTGCGAAGGATAACATCACCTAATGGTTCTCTCAGACACTGCTTTAACCAATCTCCCACGCATTATCTCGTTTTTAGTGAAGAACATTGCAGTTGGATTGATTTTAAGCACTTCTGGACTTGAGATGCCCGGCTTGCAAGACAGTTTGAAAATCGCAGACCCAGACGACGGCTTGCAGATATAGATATTGGTACTTTCGCCATCTAAGGTGAGCCAATTTTGAATTGACGGAACAAACTTGTACAGTTGATACTGACATAATGAAACGTGAACTTTAGCGTTGGATCTAAGTGCAAGCTCTTTCATTAAAAACTCTTTCATTAATAACCGTAGCGATTTTTGTTACAAAAAAGGACCACATTTTTTTGAAATGAACAGAGCTACGCGGCAACATCTCTCCCTACAAGGTATGAAATTGGAATCTGTTTTGCAAAACTTTGTGTCGATATAAATATTATCTAAATAATGAACAGCAGCTGCTTGTGAATTGTCGAAAAAATGATTGATTCGCTTCGTATGGCCAACTTGCCATCTGAAATCGCCAGTAAAAAGGACAGATTTTTCTTTGGAAACTACTAGGAACATTACTGAACCTGGACAGTGACCTGTAGGAATAAGAGTGACAGTTAGGGTATGAGTCTCGTCCCCTTCTAATGAAACATTCAAAGTTGTCTCATTATCTGAATCCAGAGGTACTATATATGGAGTTAAATGAATATAAAGCGCTAATGCACTCAACAAAGCAGCCGAAACTTTATGACAATAATTTTTCAAGATATAATGTTTTAACCTTTCGAAGAGCTCAGGCTCATTAAGGCCCACCATGTGATCTGTATGACAGTGCGAAAGAAAATAAACCGTAGATTTGAGGATCTCACGGTTGAAGCGATCAATTGTAACCCCAGAAAATATTTCTATAGTTTGTAAGGAAGGAGAAGACCACCACATTTCAATCGTCATGAGCCCGTTTTGAGTGTAAGCATTTATCCTTAGTTAAGTTATACAGCCAAAATTTTTATCATTTGGGCGCATAATTAAGATTACATTAGTGGATCCGAAAAACAATAACAATTAGCTTCAGTAGCGCCGATTTTCTCGAGTCAAAAAGAAATACTTGGGAAATTCAATTCCATAACTATCATTAAAAATTTATCTAATTTAAACTACTATGTAGCACCTAGAAAACAAGCAGTAAAGTTCATCAGATGAGGCAATAGAGATAACTATGAGGCAATAAAGTGAAAGATAACGAAATCTAAAATTTTAGAAGAGAGAAAAAAGAGGACATAGATTGACTGTATTTGAGTCAGCACCATTTGAGACGGCGATTTGCACTAAAAAACTGTTTTCTAATGAAAATCTGAATTAAATTGGTAAAAATAATTTCTAAAGTGTTTTCTAAAGTCATAAAGGTCAAAAATAAGTTGTAATAGAAAAATCTACACAAAATGTCTTGAAAAACAGAACGACTGTGAAAACGGACTTCTGCTGATTTTGTGAGTTGAATTATCGGACTTAGTGATAAGTGAGGGTTGGCACACTGTTTGATAAGTGAGGGTTGGCATACTGTTTGATAAGTTAGAGTTGGCATCAAACTACATAATAATGGGACTTGTGGCTGCTGAGTTGAATTCAAACTTTGGGCGATTGTGTGTACTAAAAACAGTTTTCTAGAAAACTAGTCCTAAAAAATTTTAGTAATATTTTTTCGAGATTTGAGATTTTGAAACTTACTGATAACTCTGGCGGCATTTGAACTAAGGTGACGACAAGGTGACTGTTTTTGGAGACGGCTAAAAAACAGTTTTCTAAAAAAATTAATCAAAAACCTTTTTAGTACTCTATTTTGAGATTTGAGATTTTTAAACTTACTGATAAGTGAGGTTACTGATACATGATCACTGTTTATCTACGGCGAAAACGATTGTGGCATGTAAGCATGGTGACACGTTGACTGATTTTAGTGAAGGCTAAAAGTGAAGACAAGATGACTGTTTCTAGCGACGATTAAAAAAATCAGTTTTCTAGTAAACTAGTCAAAAACCGTTTTAGTAATATATTTTGAGATTTGAGATTTTGAAACTTACTAATAAGTAGGGGTACTGATACATGATCACTGTTTATCTACGGCAAAAACGATGGTGGCATGTTAGCATGGTGACCTGTTGACTGTTTTTAGTGACGGCTAAAAGTGACGGCTAGATGACTGTATTTAGTGACGGCTAAAAAAAGTTTTCTAATAAACTAGTCATAAACCATTTTAGTATTATATTTTGAGATTTGAGATTTTGAAACTAACTGATAAGTAAGGGCCTGTGTGATGGATACTGTGGGTAGGCATATACGGACTGCGGGTAGGCATATACGGCATACTGCCACGGCATTCGCACTAAAAAACAGTTTTCTAACAAACAGTTTTCACTAAAAAACTTTTTTCTAGTAAACTAGTCAAAAACTTTTTAGTTATCTATTTTGAGATTTTGAACCTTCACTATGAGGGTCCGACCCCAGGCTGGGATGACCCAGCGGTTCTTGCGCGTCCTCGATCCCGGGTCCGGCCTGGCAGGTTTGCAGTCGCGGTGACTGACGGCGCTGCTCGTCCGCGACTGCGCCCCCGCCAGCTTGCCCAATTATAGGGCATGTCGTCATCACTCGAGGAGACCTCTCCCTGACCACAGCGTGCCCGCGACCGCGAGCCCGCAAGTAGGAGAACGCAAGAGCGTCCAGGGCAGTGATCTCCTCCTCGTCACTGCCCGAGAGCAGTTCAGAGTCGGAGACACTCCTCAGTTGCTCCTGTTCCGACTCCGAGTCGGAGTCGGAGTCACGGTAGGGCACCACTGTCTCGACTTCGATCTGGTCTCCTCCCTCCTCATCGTCATCCTCATCATGTGTATCCTCGTCTCTGTCAGAGGAACTAAACAATGGTAAAACATGATCGATATGGAGGAAGGGCTGGATGTTCTTTTGTGGTTTACTTTGAGAAGTTCAAGTTAGTGGTCAAAAATGGAAAAAAGAGGTTGTTCGCGTGGCAACAGGCTTAGTTAGTTTAAACAAGGTCAAAAGCAATAGTTACAAGTGCGGCAGGAAGCTAGTGAAAAGCGGCAAACTCTGCCGACAGAAGGGGCACTTTGGATGAGGCTTATCCTGCACCTTCCGCCAGCAGACAAAGCACAGCTCTTGCTCCACAGCCACATCGTGTATCTGGTACAGATTCCGTCCATCATGACAGCAGATAAGGCGCATTTCACTATCATTTGAAGTAGTCGCATTCGTGTTTTCTGAAAATCAGTAATTCAGTTAGTTACTCAAACTGCATTCTAAAAATTAGAATCAAATTTCAATTCATAGAAAACAAAACTGTTTTGAAAATATCAATCAATAAAAACTGTCCAGATTATTTATTTGAAAGTGGTATTAGAAATACTTCAGGCCCTTTTGACTGATATTTGGGCAGGCAATGCCCCCACTGGCAATTTTTTGTATGACCCACGATGGTGTTGGAAGAAACTGTCCAATCTCTTCTTTATTCGCCAGCCTTTCCTTAGTTGTTGGCTTAAAAAACGAAACTATCAAAAATTAGCATGAGAAGTTAAAATGAGTTTTTGGGATGAATTAAGCATTTCAGTAAACGGGATGACGAAACTCAATTTTGGGATCAATTGAGTATTTCAGTATATGCGATTAAACTGGGTGCAGTTTTTGGAATACGGAAGTAAGTATTTCAGTATTTGGGATGAAATTCGACCAGAAGTACTTACGTAAATTATTCTGGCAAGGTGGTTATCTAAGGCTTTGTCGTGCGCCTTCAGAATTCTCCAGACCTCCTCCAGATCTTCTAATTCTTGCGGCGGGATCGCGTCTCTGGTGCTATAAAAATATCTTTCTCGATTTTCATTTATTTCGACAAAATTTTATCAGTTTAATCTTTGATACTAACCACAGATGCACCATAAGCTCATTCAGATTAAACATCGGAAAAGCAGGGTAGCCTTCATGTCGGTGTTGTGTGTCGAAAACCTCTGGCAGCCGTCAGCAGGTGTCCACGATGAATGAAATTGACACCCAGAGCCACTGACTCTGAATGCGTTTCATTCAGGGGTATCATGCCAGCTGGCATAAAAATGGCCCAGCGCTCCGTCGGAACAATTTACTGACACCCTCCAGCATCACAGCGAGGGCCATCCCCGTGAAACATCGGTTTCTAACCCAGAGGTTGCTGCATCAGAGGTTCCTGGAATATCTGCTAGTTCTTGACCGACGGAGCCATCAAATAAAATGTTTTGCAGACTAAAAGAAAAAAGACCTGAATGGAACATATTTATATGTTTCGCTAAAAAATTTGTGCGCCAAACTTTGTTTAAGCTTTCACTAAAAAGTACATCACAGATGTACCGGAGAAATCCTGGTGAAATGGTTTTATTGCACCAGCCTGCGATAACAGCAGGTAGCTTGACTCCTTAATCGGTACTTCTGTCTTCTCCAACTTTCTTTTATGTATGTTTCCCAACGACACATCCTTGACTGCTTTTGGGTCAGAGAGTTTCGCGGCGGCCGACAAGGAAGCATCCGAGTCAATGATATTCCAGAACATTGGCGGCATTGATCGGAACAAAGTTTGAACATCAGCTGGCTTAATTGATTGTATATGTTCCCAGGATTGAACAGAAATGTGAGGTTAAACTTATTTGAAAACTGGAGTCTTATTAGGAGTCTAATTATTTTAGAAACTGATTATCTTTCCCTTTAAGATATACCGTCTAGCTCTGAGTTTCTCGGCGTATTCCTTCAAAATTTGGTCAATGAAATTGTCCCTATACATTCGGCTGCCAAACTGGCAACTATCCGCTAGTTGGCTTTTGAACCCTTTAATGAATTTAGCCAATAAACCAACCTTACTGGATCCAGCTGACAAGATCAACCGCAGGCACGCACTCTATTAGACTAGAGGCAGGCATGAACTAACAAAATACCCAAAAAAGAAGATCGAAATTTAATTATAACGACTCTGAGCAAGTTTTAGGTTCAGATGCTTACTTGTGAAAGTCTCTCTCTTAGTTTGCCATGATCAATCTGACTGGCACTCGTGCTACAAGAGCTGCCTGAAACCACGGCAAAACTGCGGTTTTTCCGCTTTCGGTATCCGCACCAGAGGAGGTCGTTCATCTGTTCTCATAATTTCCACAATCAGATGAGGTGGCGAAATGGAGCCTGGTAGAGGAAAGGAAAACTCTGGTACGAGAGGAAGTGGATCTGGCCTCAGACACGGTCTATTCGGTACCTCGGGAAGTGGTACCATCCTAATTGGCGCAGCTGGCGCACCGATGGGCAAATTGGCGCACCGATGGGTGACTTCCGAGGTAAGTTCATCGATAGTTCTTGTCACTTCTGGAGCGGTAACTGTTGTATCAACAGTACCTGGAGCAGTGCCGTTGGAGCAGTGCCGTCGTTCATTGATAGTACTTGTCACTTCTAGAGCAGTAACTGTAGTACCAACAACACCTGGAGCAGTGCCCTTGGAGATTTTACCGTCATTCAGTGAAATAGAAGGCTAAAACAGTGATGTTGATTTAATTGCACACTATATTATGTTAAAGAAAAACGGTGTTACATACAATTTGAATCGTCAAAATGGGTTCCTCAATCTCCAGCTCCATTTTGCAACAAAACGTCGCCAATTGTTCCTGCTTGTACCCGCTCGTCGCATCTTGCTCGTTTGGTTCCTGCTTGCACCAGGTAGTCGTCACACCATGCCCATTTCTGCCTTGCTCATGTTTGTTCCAGGAGGTCGTCCTGCTCGTCGTCTTGGTTTTGGTCGACTTTCTGCTGGTTCCCAACGCATTTCTTGCGGTATTCCGTCTCGTCGTCGGCCTCTTTGTCGTTGTCGTAATACATTCTAGTTGCGCGGGCGTGGACTGAATTATTTGGCTTAGCGATAAAACAGTTTGAATATGAATTCAATAAACATATCTTATTTTATATCATATTTCAAAATCACCCATCTTCACTCACTCTGATCATCGCCAATTTCATCCTCGCAGATCAAATTTGCCCTCCTCTGCTTCGCTCTGATTGGTAATTGGCACCCCTCGTAAGTGTCCTGCACAAAGTTATAATTTTTCCTAGTGGGAGAGAGCAGCTTTCGTTTGGGCCCAGATCTTAGATTGGCTCTTATTCTCTCCCAGCATCCAGACAACAAATGCTCTGCAGTTCTGTAGCAGTCGCTAAAGCCCTCCGTGCCACAGAACATGCAAGTCAGTTTCTGCAGTTTCGCATCCCTCTTCTGGCATCGCTTTTCAGCAAAATGGCGGACCTTGTTGCTTTTTTGCGAAAATTGTAGTTCGCACTCTGGAAACCAAAAGAAAAATAAAATCAGTCCAAGAAAGGATTATTAGCAAAGCCCTCCATACATATAAAATTGATTCATATGTGAGGTGGGGGAAAAGAAAAAAGGTCCAATGATTTTAGTGGAATCCGCAAATTCTTAATCACTATCTGTATCATTTTATTTAAAAACCAGGATCAAACATTTTAGAATTTTTGCCACATCAAAATTAAGATACGCTTCAGGATGGGAAACCGGTACCTCAATTGTGAAATGCGAGCCTTAAATTTTATTATTATATACATTTTTTAATAAAAAACGTTTTTAGGCCAAAATAATTGTGATGCACGTTTACTTCGTTGTTTTAAAAACGTCCTGCAGAGGCGCGGATTTAATCCCTTAACCTTTTTTTTGGGTGCCATATTCTTTACCTCCAGGCAATCAGACTCCTTTAGTATCCTAATATGAACATTAAGAATCATGTTAAACTTACTTTTGCACTCGAAGCCAGTCATGTATCGGGTTCATCGGAAACGAATCAAGGAAATAAAATCAAAATTAAAACCGAATCAGATCTGAAAATAATTTTACATTAAATTGATAGCATCAACCGCGGTTTTTCAATTTTAAAAAATCAATTTTCAAGAAATATACATTTAAATTCAAATTCTTGATGGCATATTCGTTGCAAGGTATCATAAATGAGAGAAAATAACAGGATCCAAAACCGCGCTTTTGGATATTGTTATTTTCTCCCCTCTGCGGTACCTTTGTATCGACCCGGGTTGCCCACCAAAAGGCGCAAACCGGGGAATATCACCCTAAAGATATATCCCCTTAAATTGCCCCCATGAATTTTGTAGCCTGTTAACTACCCCCCCCCCCCATTTTAAAGTCCCAAATACTGATTATAATTCGTTGCAGTTCTGCAAAATCCCAAATACTCATTACAGTTCGCTGCAGTTCTGCTAAATCCCTAACACTGACAAAATCCCAATTACTGACAAAAAGTTCTGCAATTGCAGAACTTTTTGTCAGTAATTGGGATTTTGTCAATATTTTGGATTTAGTCAATATTTGCGATTAGTCAGTATTTGGGATTTTGTCAGTAATTGGGATTTTGTCAGTATTTGGGAATTTGTCAGTAATTGGGATTTTGTCAATATTTAGGATTTTGTCAGCATTTGGGATTTTATCATTAATTGGGATTTTATCAGTATTTGGGATTTTGTCAGTATTTGGGATTTAGTCAGTATTGGGATTTTGTCAGTGTTTGAGATTTTGTCAGTGTTTGGGATTTTGTCAGTAATTGGGATTTTGTCAGTATTTGGGATTTTGTCAGTATTTAGGATTTCGTCAATATTTGGGATTTTGTCAGTATTGGGATTTTGTCAGTTTTTGGGATTTCACAACTGCAGTGATGTTGAGGGCTAAAACAGTGATATTGATTTTATTGCACACTATATTATATAAAAGAAAAACGGTGTTTTGTTACATACAATTTGAATGATCAAAATGGGTTACTCATCTTCCGGCTCCATTTTGCACCAAAACAACGCCAATTGTTCCTGCTTGTACCCGCTCGTCGCATCTGGCTCGTTTGGTTCCTGCTTGCACCAGGTAGTCGTCACATCATGCCCACTTCTGCCTCGCTCATGTTTGTTCCAGGAGCTCGTCCTGCTAGTCGTCTTGGTCTTGGTCGTCTTTCTGCTGGTTCCCAACGCATTTCTTACGGTAGTCCGTCTCGTCGTCTGCCTCTTTGTCGTTGTCGTGATACATTCTAGTTGCGCAGGCGTGGAGTAAATTATTTGACTGAGCGATAAAACAGATTGAATATGAAGTCAAAAAACATATCTTATTTTATATCATATTTCAAAAGCACACATCTTCATTCACTCTGATCATCGCCGATTTCATCCTTGCAGATCAAATTTGTCCTCCTCTGCTTCGCTCTGAATGGTAATTGGCACCCCTCGTAAGTGTCCCGCACAAAGTTATAATTTTTCCTCGTGGGAGAGAGCAGCTTTCGTTTGAACCCAGATCGGTAATGAATAAATGAAATCAAATCAAAATTAAAACCGAATCAGATCTGAAAATAATTTTAAATTAAATTGATAGCATCAACTGCGGTTTTTCAATTTTAAAAAATCAATTTTCAAGAAATATTACTTTAAATTTAAATTCTTGATGGCATATTCTTTACAAGGTACCATAAAGGGGAGAAAATAACAGGATCTAAAAACGCGGTTTTGGATCATGTTATTTTCTCCCCTCTGCGGTATCTTTGTATCGACCCGGGTTGCCCACCAAAAGGCGCAAACCGGGGAATATCACCCTATAAAGATTAATCCCCCTAAATTGCCCCCACGAACACTGATTATAGTTTGTTGCAATTCTGCAAAATCCCAAATACTGATTATAGTTCGTTGCAGTTCTGCTAAATCCCAAATACAGACAAAATCCCAATTACTGACAAAAAGTTCTGCAATTGCAGAACTTTTTGTCAGTAATTGGGATTTTGTCAATATTTGGGATTTTGTCAGTATTTGGGATTTTGTCAGTAATTAGGATTTTGTCAGTATTTGGGATTTCGTCAGTAATTGGGTTTGTATCAATATTTGGGATTTTGTCAGCATTTGGGATTTTGTCAGTAATTGGGATTTTGTCAGTTTGGGATTTTTTCATTAATTGGGATTTTGTCATTATTTGGGATTTTGTCAGTAATTGGGATTTTGTCAGTACAGGGATTTTGTCAGTATTTGGGATTTTGCAACTGCAAAAAATTTCTCAGTGTAAATTGAGATTTTCTCATTGATTTAGTATTTGTAATTTAAATTGGAACGAAATTGGAACGAAATTAGAACGAAATTGGAACGAACTGATCAGTATTTGAGATTGATTTGAACTGCAACAAGAACTAATGAGGTTTTGCAAAACTAGAACACACTATTTCAGTTTTTAGGATAGGCAATAGCCTGCGCGACGCCATCGCACATTCCTTTTGGTCAAAATTTGAGATTTTCAGTATTTGGGATAGACTGCACCGGCTCCATTACACATTCCTCTCCGTCAAGATTTGAGATTTTACAAACCTCGAACGAAGGACTACTTCAGTATTTGGGATGAGAAATAGACTGAACGGCGCCATTAACTCCTGTCAGTTTTGAGATTTTGCAAATCCGAACGGACTATTTCCTTATTTGGGGTGGGATAATAAACTAAACGGCTACACATACAATTCAGAAACGATGAGATAATTAGTGTTTTGTTTACTGGAAAAATTATTGTAGAAGGTGAAACACTTTTTTTAACAAAGCATATACCAGGAAAAATGAGGAGCGTATATGAGAAGCGTATGATAATCAAAAATTATGAATTCTAACACTTGAAATCCAATTAATCAAACTCAAGAAACACTAATTAGTGACTCTTTTAGTTGAAGGCTTAGAAAGTATCGAAACAATTATGACTCTAGCTGGCTATGAAGTCTAAACGCTGGCTTTGGAGATTAACCCAACTTTGGCCAAATCGGTTAGGCCAAGTTAAAAACCTCAGGAAAAAAGGGTTTAACCTAAAAATAAACGGTATAGTTAAGCTGGGTGTTTCAAGAATCATTGATCTCCTCCGATTACCATAACCTTTGGTTTATCTCCTCCGATTACCATAATCACTTCGATTATGAAATCTAAACACTTGAAAATTGAAGAAACAATTAATGATTATTTTAGTTGACGGCTTAAAAAGTATCGAAACAATTATGACGCTGAGAAGCTTTATAATTGTTTCGATGAAATTGGCCAAGCCGGTTAGGCGAAGTTAAAAGTCACACCAGAATCCACAATAAATTTTCTAATTAAGCAAATTGGCAATTCCATGGATATGAAAAACTAAAGTAACACCCTCTATTTATTCATCACTGCACCTCTTTCAAGTTCAGTTTGGAAATCTTCTAAATTCATTCGGAACTGCACCTGAAACCATTCCGACAAAGAAAACCGACACGAAAATCGACAAAAACCGATACGACACTTGACGTACCGACAAACAAACCGACATAAGAATCGACAGCCAAATAACCGAGATACGAATCGGGACGCACAAACCGACGCGTACGAAACGACATACAATTGAACCACTCGCCGGATACAAAAAAAACGACTCTTCGATGACCGAGAAAAGTATAGATCAACAATTGTGAAATCGCTATTCGATAGCATCAAATAATTATCGAAAATTTGAAGACGCCAAAGTTCTTGACGAAATAGCAGGAAAAGAATTGGCAAACAAATATCGAACAGTGAAAAGACTAGTTTCAGAGATGGTCGATGAAACTACATTGCAAGTTGACGATCTTGTACGAAAAATAGCAGCACCACGGCAACGCAGTCATTCGATTGCAGTAGCAGCAGGAATTCTACGGGGCTTCAAGGAATTACCTTGGAACGAAAAACGGAGGAACCTGGCCAAGTTTCTCTTTTCACCGAATACGCACCTTTTAGTCTTATAAACCATCAGAACAGATCGACACCGCCCTTAGAACAAGTAGGAAATTTCATCAAGAACCCCGACATCAACAGAATTAGCAATCTCACAACCATTAGCTCTTCCATCACCATCAAGAAGTTCACCATCAAGAATTTTTTTATTGCCGCTGGTTATTGGTTTCTCTAAAGAGCAGTCATCTGATACAGTCTCGTGGTCCCACTGTATGTGTCAAATGACACTACACACTTTGCCCACTAATTTGCGAGCCAGAGACTGGTAAAAGACTTGAACTCATTGTGCCATTTCGAAAAAAGTTACCAAAGACGTCACTGGTCAGCATCGAAGACATTCGATACGTTTGTCCAGATGTAACCCACATGATTACTCGATGTGTGGAAACAGATCTTCGTAAAATGGCACAAAAAATAATCAATGATATGCATCCTCACGAAAAGTTTGCCATTCAGCGCTTTGAGGAAAATTTGACCAGACGGGAGGGCCAAAAAGTCATTTTTTCATTTCACCACTGTCTCGATAGGAGGAACAGACAAAGCTGGCAAAGTGGGCGGAGTCTCGTTTTCTGGAGCCTGTGCGCTGACTGTCATCGCTGACAAGGAAGAAATGAAAAAGGCAAGCACAAAAATTGAACAGTGAAAATACTAGTTTCAGAAATGGTCGATGGAACTACATTGGAAGTTGACGAGCTTGTACGAAAAATAGCAATACCACGGCAACGCAATCATTCGATTGCAGTAGCAGCAGGAATCACGCAGATGTTATTTCTACGGGGCTTCAAGGAAATACCGTGGATCGAAAAATGGAGGAACCTGGTCAAGTTTCTCTTTTCAGAAACAATGCTACCCAAATACTCACCTTCTAGTGTTATAAACCATCAGAACAGATCAACACCGCCCTTAGAACAGTTAGGAAGTTCATCAAGAACCCCGACATCAACAGAATCAGCAATATAACAACCATTAACTCTTCCATCACCCTCAGAACCATCAAGAAGTTTTTGTTGAGGCTGGTTATTGGTTTCTCTAATGAGCAGTCATTTGATACAGTCTCGTGATCCCACTGTATGTGTCAAATGACACTAAACACTTTGCCCATTAACTTGCGAGCCAGAGACTGCTAAAAGACCTGAACTCATTGTGCCATTTCGAAAAAAGTTACCAAAGACGTCACTGGTCAGCATCGAAGACTTTCGATACGTTTGTCCAGATGCCACCCACATGATTACTCGATGTGTGGAAACAGTTCTTCGTAAAATGACACACAAAAAATTTGCCATTCAGTGCTTTGAGGAAAGTTTGACCAGACGGGGGGCCAAAAAGTCATTTTTTTATTCCACCACTGTCTCGATAGGAGGAACAGACAAAGCTGGCAAAGTGGGTGGAGTCTCTCTTTCTGGAATCTGTGCATTGACTGTCATCGCTGACAAGGAAGAAATGAAAGAGGCTAGCACAGAAATTGAACAGTGAAAAGACTAGTTTCAGAAATAGTCGATGGAACTACATTGGAAGTTGACGATCTTGTACGAAAAATAGCAATACCAATGCAACGCAGTCATTCGATTGCAGTAGCAGCAGGAATCATGCAGATGTTATTTCTACGGGGCTTCAAGGTAATACCGTGGAACGAAAAACGGAGGAACCTGGTCAAGTTGCTCTTTTCAGAAGCAATGCTACCCGAATACTGACCATCAGAACAGATCGACACCGCCCTTAGAATAGTTAGGAATTTCATCAAGAACCCCGACATCAACAGAATCAGCAACCTCACAACCATAAGCTCTTCCATCACCCTCAGAACCATCAAACCGCATCCTTATACAAGCACCATCATATTCAGTTCTCGAAGCATGTGATTCCTTGCAACACTACTCGGAAGAGAGCACTGGAGAAACTACAATAATGGCGCACTCCAAAAGGGTTCGAAAGATTTTGGCGCCAAGCTCTGTTTTCTGTTCGATGTCATAGAATTAGCCTCCAAAGACTAATAAAAGTCGCTGAAAAAGAGTCCCAGAGAATAAAATGCGGTAAAGGTGGTCGCAGAAAGTGTAGATTTACTTTTTTCGACCCGTTTTATAATTAATCGCTTATTTAAGAAACGGGGATCTTCGGAAGATTTCAAGTACGATTTGGCTAAAGCGACAAAAACCGGAAACGTTGACAAAATCATCAACACTTTTCAATCTCGGCTTGAAATTACAGGCTTCAAATAATTTGTTTCTTTTTCTAGACACGTTCGTCGAGCAACCGTTGAAATAGTGGTTCAGTTTACAAACTTCTGTAAGCCCGAGAAAACTTTTTCTGGATTTCGAGGTGACCTAGTTTCTTGCGTCAAAGCAGTTGCGTTTATTTCACTGAAATCCACGGAGCTTCAAGGATTACGCGTGGATATCAGGGGAGACAGCTGTGAGAATTGTGGTGTGGAGGTTGCCAGGCTCTCGTTTAGGCTCCTCGATGTCAACACTAGTGTACAGTCGACTATCAGCCTTTTCTGTTTCGCAGGTAAGTCAATTTTGTTTTGGAAAAACATCTCTCATGATTATTAGTCTCGGCATTGCTTATATGTTATATATAGTCAGTATGGTTCCTAATTATATTCAGTATGGGTCCTAATTAACTTAACTAGGCACTTTGGCTCCACGCAGTACGAACTTCCAAAAACAATATTTGTCCAATGGATCAAAGCGCAAAATATATCTGCGTACGGAAAAAAACCAATGCGGAATTTAAGAGTAAATAGTTAATCATTGTTAATGGAATCCTCAGTCAAGGCTTAAAACACTGAGAATTTAAATTTATGAATGTACGTACCCTTTTAATTAATTTTATCGTTAAATTCAGCGTACTGGGAAAAAGACAGCAGATACGCTATGGAGCAGAACGTTGGTACCACCACAGCAGGCGACCAAGAATCGGGTGGTTGTAGAGCCAAACAAACTCCCTAAGACAGTTAGGAGCAAAGCTGACCTATAGTGGCGATTCATCATTTTTGTTGCGGCTGGTTATTGGTTTCTCTAATGAGCACTCATCTGTTACAGTCTCGTGGCTCCCATTGTATGTGTCGAATGACACTACACACTTTGCCAACTAACTTGCGAGCCAGAGACTGGTAAAAGAACTGAACTCAATGTGCCATTTCGGAAAAAGTTACTAAAGACGTCACTGGTCAGCATCGAAGACATTCGATACGTTTGTCCAGATGCCACCCATATGATTACTCGATGTGTGGAAACAGTTCTTCGTAAAATGGCACAAAAAATAATCGATGATATGTATCCTCACGAAAAGTTTGCCATTCAGGTCTTTGAGGAAAGTTTGACCAGACGGGGGGCCAAAAAGCAATTTTTTCATTTCAGCACTGTCTCGATAGGAGGAACAGACAAAGCTGGCAAAGTGCGTGTAGTCTCTCTTTCTGGAATCTGTTCGCTGACTATCATCGCTGACAAGGAAGAAATGAAAGGGGCTAGCACAGAAATTGAAGATCTTTTTGAAAGATTATGAAAAAATGAAGTTGTTGTTCGTCTTAAAGAAAATACAGATACGTACGTTAAGTCTGTAAAAGTGCGACAAGTCATCTTCCCGAGTCTCTTCTCAAAATTTCCTGGAAAAACCCTCGGGTGCATCCCCACTAAAGATGCCAGTGAATTTCTGGGAAAGAGTTTGAATTAATGCACGCAATTAGTAAGAGCGAGAGGTAATTTTGACGCTATAGAGTACAAAAAGTGGGCTGAAATTTTTTATATATTTTCAGTGCTTATCTTTGGAGAACAAGGATTGACTCCCTAAAACTAAAATTACTCCTAAGGCCACAGCTTGTAGTGAGCATTTTTAATCCCTGGGAACATTTTTGCGTAGCTCTCGAAAAATCCAACCACCATGCGTACAAGGATTTTCAAAGTAGGACAAGGCGAGGCGGAGGAAGATTGCATAACCAAGACCCATTATTCCTCGAAATGTTTTTTTTTCATTCTGCAAGTTCATCAAATCTGGCAAGTGCAGACGTAGTTTTCTAAACAATGCGGGAGGCCTCTTGGGAGGAACCAATCTCATCCCGTCGTACTTACAAATATGTCAAAAAAATCTAGAATTTCCGAAAGTTGCCGTCAGTAAAAAGCGTCCATCTAGTTTGCTGCTTTCTGGTTTGCGATTTTATGTTTTGGGTACTTTCGGATGTACAAGAGCAGCAATTGCGGGAAAGAAAGCAAAACCGAATCTAGCACCACAAGCTATGGTGGAAAAAAGGATCCATGATTTAGGAGGTATTGTCCTAACCAAAGACAATGCACAAACCAATCTTCGGGGGACAATCCAAGACACCTAACTGCTTTCTTCTGCTGAAAGATGACAAACATTTGGTCAAAAGAACGATGACTGTAGAGGAACGGTTGCAAAAACAAGTAGCTAAAAACGAGTCAACAACTGATTTGGAATCTAGTGATACTGTGCAAAAACCAAACGAAAGAGCTGGCAAAAAAAAACTGTCACCTGATGCCCTCCAGTGCCGTAAACATTGCGAGTAGTGATATCAAGTTTTTGAAGCTAGAATACCTAGTTGACTTGACTCTCTTTACTCTGATTCAGTTATTGATCCGACATATTACCAGCTACATCCGGGGAGTGAATTTTCAGCCAATTACGTCAATGACAAGCGACCACTTTTGATGGAGCAATGTCAAACTAGCGGTGAAAGTAAGGTTTCTGCAATCGTGGCTCTAAGGAACCATAGAGCTGAAAAATCACCGCAGATTCTAAATACTGAACCCCAAGTACCCCTTCGTGTAGCTGAACAATCTCAGCCCACATAGTACTCAGCTCACAACAGCACAACCAAACGAAGGATCAATTTCGACGAGTTCAGTGTTAAAACGACGTTCAAGTAACCCACGCTAGTGGTATGCCCTACATATCCCGTCGAGGGCCTTTCTTGGGGTCCTTTCGTGGGGTCTAGGACAAAAAGCCGACGTGACTTCAAGCCAAAGGGACTTCAGGCCGAAATTGAAACTTTACAAGCACCTCTAATTGCTTTTTTTTATTGGCATCCGTTAAAAATATCATAATTGTACCAAGTTCGGGCGACAATGAGTCTGGGTGGCTCCCAGATGATACCTTCAGTGCCGGTTAATTCTCACCTCTGGAAAAGGTGAGGGGAACCCGAGTAACTGTTTTATATGATCTCACGTAAAATAAATTTGTATTAGAGCGCGACAGTTTGTTTTTATTGATTCCACAAACTGTTGGCTGATTACGCAGATAGTAAATGAGATATCCAGCAAAAACCAGTTTGAACAATGGCTAGCTAAAACAACGAATGCGGAAATTACGAACAAATACTTAACCATTGTCTGTGGAACCCACGAACAAATCTCAAATCATTAATCAACTAAATTTGTAAATATACCCTTTTAGAATTTAAAATCTTGGGTCAAAAACAGTCATGCTTTTGGCTTGACGCAACCAATTGAAACCGTCAAACCAAACAATTTGATTAGTTAAATTCCATAATTACTTAAAAAATGCCTAGGGATAAGTTTTTTTTAACAATGTTGTGATTTTGGTTTAATTCGGCTAAAAAGAGGCTAGCACAGAAATTGAGTGGAGACGTAGTTTTCTAAACAATGCGTAAGTAAGATATCCAGCAATAACCAGTTTGAACAATGGCTAGCTAGAACAACGAATGCGGAAATTACGAACAAATACTTAACCATTGTCTGTGGAATCCACGAACAAATCTTAAATCATTACTTAAATAAATTCCTGGATATACTCTTTTAGAAATAAATATAAAAATAAAGATCTGAATGAAATAGCCATTTTGATTTGTAAATCCGTAATTCGATAACCCAGCAGCATTGAGCAATGAATATAGCTAGAACAACGAATGCGGAATTTACGAACAAAGACTTAACCATTATCTGTGGAATCCATGAACAAATCTCAAATCATTACTCAACTAAATTTGTAAATATACCCTTATAGAATTTAAAATCTTGGGTCAAAAACAGTCATGCTTTTGGCTTGACGCAACCAATTGAAACCGTCAAACCAAACAATTCGATCAGTTAAATTCCATAAATACTTTAAAAAATGCCTGGGGATAAAAAATTTTTAACAATGTTGTGATTTTGGTTTAACTCGGCTAAATTTTTTTTATATATCAGCTGTTATTGTAAGAACTCATTCCGTTTTCATTATAGGATGTATTAACAGTGCAGTTTTAAAGAATTAGGATTAACAACTAATCGTAGTTTTAAATTTAAAACTCTGGCATACCCCGAATCAATTCGTTAACGCCCCAGAATGTAAATTCGAATTAACTCTTAGCAGCCAGAGATTCAAATTTGAAGCTATTAAAATCATTTCTTAAATCATTACTTAACTAAATTCGTGGATATACCCTATTACAATTTCAAATTTGGTTGAAAACGGCCATTTTGATTTCTACATTTAGTTTTCCTATGTGTATCATAAATAAGGTTTTTGGACCCATTCTGCTCTTAGCCCTTTCTGCTTATTGATCCGCCTCCCATAGATAATTATTGACATATCCCAGCAAGTCTTTGTAGCCGTGTCAAAAACAGTCATGCTTGCGGCTTAACGCAACCAATTGAAATTGTCAAACCAAATAAATTCATCAAAATTATTCATTATGAAGTTGAATTTCATTATTAATTGATAAAATGCCTAGGGATAAAATAATTTTAACAATGTTGTTGATTTTGATTTAACTCGACTAAATGAAATTTCATGTATTAACTGTTATTGTAAGAACTGATTCCATTTTCATTATAGGATGGATTAACAGTGACAACTAATCGTAGTTTTAAATTTGAAACTATGGCATACTACAAATTATTTCGTGAACGCTCCAGAATGTAAATTCAAATTGAGTTGTAGCCTCCATAAGTTCAAATTTGAAGCTATTAAAATAAGGTTTAACGTCAACTTTTTATAGGGATCAAGCGTCAAAAACATAGCCTATGCCGAAGTTCAATGTCACCTTGCACAGTTGCTCACTACGGAGGTTGACATTCAACCTTGTGGTAGATTCTGGTTGAGGTTATGGTTTTCACAATTGTAGTCATCGCAATAACTTTCACATTCCAGCTCTGCAGATCTGTTTTCTTTTAACAAACACGGTTAAAAAAAACTAGACTTCGCAAAATTTTACCGTTTTAAATACAATAAAATTAGACTGACTGCCGGTCGCTGTAAATCCAATTGTAAATTTATTTCTCCCGTCGGGAACGAGTAATTCAAGCGATGTGATTAGTCAAACACGAATTGATATATCTTAAACTTCATTTAATTAAAGAATTATTACTGCTATTATTTATCGCTAGATAATTCGCTTTTTAACTACAAAATCATTTCGTTTTTGGCCCTATTATTTTTCATAATGCTGAACGATCGTTTGCTACCAAAAAGATTGAGTACCACGGAAACTTCATCATCGAATTTTTCTGATCCTTTAGTAATCGTCCCAGATTGGTCTGCTAAACGATCGGTCCCCGTACCAGAGGAACACAATATTGCTTTGAAATTTAAACACAACCTTCTTAACAATGACCACTTTAACTTATTGAAACTCTACAAAGCTAACTTATCTTTACCTACTTCCCCAATTATACCAGAAAATCTGTGCTCCAAGAAGTTACTACAAATAATGACCAAGGATGTTGAAGTCTTATGGGATCTAATCACAACACTGAAGACAGGACGCCCACTGGAAATGCATAGATTCTACATGAAAAACTATGAGAAGGACCTGCACACCAGAGATGATCTACTTTTCTTGGACAACAAAAAACTAATACCACCTGGGGGCCACGTTGCTTTCAGTTCGATGTTACACGAGTCCCATCCAGGCCAGTTTGGCATGAAGCTTCTGGCTGCATTTATCTGGTGGCCACATATTTATAGAGAAATCTTGCAAACAATGTTCAAAAGCCGGTAAGAACCTTAAGGTGTTGTTGGGATCGGAGCATATGAGCAAATACCGGAACTTTCATTAACGATAAAAGATTAATTGAGATTTCAACGGCCCTTTGGACGCTTTCTGATTTATATTGATAATCGTTTAGATCGAGGAAAGTCAATCATATCAGACAACCGGGTAAAGAGTTGGGAGCTACAAGATGGAGCAGAGGACGGATACGAAGACGCCGTGATGGACTCCTCCTCGGACTCGGACATCCCACTGCCAAAGATTATCCAAGGAAGTCGAGCAACCCCAATCTTCTCCTCAGACTCGGACATCCCACTGGCAAAGATTACCCAGGGAAGTCGAGCAACCCCAATCTTCTCCTCAGACTCGGACATTCCACTGGCAAAAAATTACCCATGGAAGTCGAGCAACCCCAATCCCAATCTCTAATCGGAAACGACCTACTCTAGCGAAATTAGCCACTGCTGGAAGTAACTTTTTTTTAATGCATTGGAGAATCGTATTTTAATCCATTTAAAGAGGCGATTGTTGATTCTTCAAACCACACGGTCACTTTGGAAAATGGACATATTTTAGCCGGAAATAGGAAATCATTGCCTCCGCAGAAGTCAACCAGAGCCAACCTCCAGAAAAACACGACCAGTGGGAAGTTGACTGGCGGAAATCGGCGCTCATACAAACGACCACAAATTTGTCGACAGAAGTTATCGTCATTCCGGATTTCCCTCAGAAATTGTCTCATGACAGCAGTCTTCCTGGACCATCATCCTTCGGATCCGCTCTAGACTCAATATTGCTGGACTGCCAACCAGTCCAGATTTATAATAAGACCGCCTGCTTTCTTGTGCTGGTCACCTTTTGATTTCCTCATTCCCTTCGCGAAATCGGAGTACGTTCAGACATCACAGAATTCTCCCACCGGGAAATCACCCATCATAGTCACAGAGCCAGATTCCTGAAGCGAACATCGTCGATGATAGATCAGAGCGTACAACAAGCTTTAAAAGAATTTGACGCCGAATACATTTAAATCTCATTGAACTCATTAAAACTCTATTTTCCAATTTCTTCACTTTACGAGTTTTAGAGTCCGTAGACTTAGTTTTAGCTATTTTAGTACTAATTAGATACGTGCTAAGTATGTTTCCTATCGACCATCTGTCGATCCTTCTTTTTTCAATAATGCTTTAGACTAAGACATTCGTATTTCATTCTTAATTGTGTCATTCTCTCAATTTCTTAGTCAATCAATTTGAAGCGTCGATCAATCGCCTTGTACCATTTTCGGGCGTCAATGATTTTTTACGATCTCACGTAATATTCACTAATAAATTTGTATTGGAGCGCGACAGTTTGTTTTTATTGATTCCAAAAACTGTTAGCGGACTCCGCAGATTGTAAGTCAGATAGCCAGCACTAACCAGCTTGAACAATGGCTAGCTAGAACAACGAATGCGGAAATTGAGAACAAATACTAAACCATTGTCTGTGGAATCTACGAACAAATCTTAAACCTTTGCTTAACTAAACTCGTGGATATATCAATTCAGATTTTAAACGATTGATTGAAAACGGCTATTTTGATTTTTCAGTTTAGTTCGATAATTCACTTTTTAATGTTAATTTAATCCCTAATCACGTTATTTTCTCAATTTCTTAGTAAACAAATATCGAACAGTGAAAAGACTAGTTTCAGAGATGGTCGATGAAACTACATTGCAAGTTGACGATCTTGTACGAAAAATAGCAGTACCACGGCAACGCAGTCATTCGATTGCAGTAGCAGCAGGAATTCTACGGGGCTTCAAGGAATTACCTTGGAACGAAAAACGGAGGAACCTGGCCAAGTTTCTCTTTTCACCGAATACGCACCTTTTAGTCTTATAAACCATCAGAACAGATCGACACCGCCCTTAGAACAAGTAGGAAATTCATCAAGAACCCCGACATCAACAGAATTAGCAATCTCACAACCATTAGCTCTTCCATCACCCTCAGAACCATCAAGAAGTTCACCATCAAGAATTTTTTTTATTGCCGCTGGTTATTGGTTTCTCTAATGAGCAGTCATCTGATACAGTCTCGTGGTCCCACTGTATGTGTCAAATGACACTACACACTTTGCCCACTAATTTGCGAGCCAGAGACTGGTAAAAGACTTGAACTCATTGTGCCATTTCGAAAAAAGTTACCAAAGACGTCACTGGTCAGCATCGAAGACATTCGATACGTTTGTCCAGATGTAACCCACATGATTACTCGATGTGTGGAAACAGATCTTCGTAAAATGGCACAAAAAATAATCAATGATATGCATCCTCACGAAAAGTTTGCCATTCAGCGCTTTGAGGAAAATTTGACCAGACGGGGGGGCCAAAAAGCCATTTTTTCATTTCACCACTGTCTCGATAGGAGGAACAGACAAAGCTGGCAAAGTGGGTGGAGTCTCGTTTTCTGGAGCCTGTGCGCTGACTGTCATCGCTGACAAGGAAGAAATGAAAAAGGCAAGCACAAAAATTGAACAGTGAAAATACTAGTTTCAGAAATGGTCGATGGAACTACATTGGAAGTTGACGAGCTTGTACGAAAAATAGCAATACCACGGCAACGCAATCATTCGATTGCAGTAGCAGCAGGAATCATGCAGATGTTATTTCTACGGGGCTTCAAGGAAATACCGTGGATCGAAAAATGGAGGAACCTGGTCAAGTTTCTCTTTTCAGAAACAATGCTACCCAAATACTCACCTTCTAGTGTTATAAACCATCAGAACAGATCAACACCGCCCTTAGAACAGTTAGGAAGTTCATCAAGAACCCCGACATCAACAGAATCAGCAATATAACAACCATTAACTCTTCCATCACCCTCAGAACCATCAAGAAGTTTTTGTTGAGGCTGGTTATTGGTTTCTCTAATGAGCAGTCATTTGATACAGTCTCGTGATCCTACTGTATGTGTCAAATGACACTAAACACTTTGCCCATTAACTTGCGAGCCAGAGACTGCTAAAAGACCTGAACTCATTGTGCCATTTCGAAAAAAGTTACCAAAGACGTCACTGGTCAGCATCGAAGACTTTCGATACGTTTGTCCAGATGCCACCCACATGATTACTCGATGTGTGGAAACAGTTCTTCGTAAAATGACACACAAAAAATTTGCCATTCAGTGCTTTGAGGAAAGTTTGACCAGACGGGGGGCCAAAAAGTCATTTTTTTATTCCACCACTGTCTCGATAGGAGGAACAGACAAAGCTGGCAAAGTGGGTGGAGTCTCTCTTTCTGGAATCTGTGCATTGACTGTCATCGCTGACAAGGAAGAAATGAAAGAGGCTAGCACAGAAATTGAACAGTGAAAAGACTAGTTTCAGAAATAGTCGATGGAACTACATTGGAAGTTGACGATCTTGTACGAAAAATAGCAATACCAATGCAACGCAGTCATTCGATTGCAGTAGCAGCAGGAATCATGCAGATGTTATTTCTACGGGGCTTCAAGGTAATACCGTGGAACGAAAAACGGAGGAACCTGGTCAAGTTGCTCTTTTCAGAAACAATGCTACCCGAATACTGACCATCAGAACAGATCGACACCGCCCTTAGAATAGTTAGGAATTTCATCAAGAACCCCGACATCAACAGAATCAGCAACCTCACAACCATAAGCTCTTCCATCACCCTCAGAACCATCAAACCGCATCCTTATACAAGCACCATCATATTCAGTTCTCGAAGCATGTGATTCCTTGCAACACTACTCGGAAGAGAGCACTGGAGAAACTACAATAATGGCGCACTCCAAAAGGGTTCGAAAGATTTTGGCGCCAAGCTCTGTTTTATGTTCGATGTCATAGAATTAGCCTCCAAAGACTAATAAAAGTCGCTGAAAAAGAGTCCCAGAGAATAAAACGCGGTAAAGGTGGTCGCAGAAAGTGTAGATTTACTTTTTTCGACCCGTTTTATAATTAATCGCTTATTTAAGAAACGGGGATCTTCGGAAGATTTCAAGTACGATTTGGCTAAAGCGACAAAAACCGGAAACGTTGACAAAATCATCAACACTTTTCGATCTCGGCTTGAAATTACAGGCTTCAAATAATTTGTTTCTTTTTCTAGACACGTTCGTCGAGCAACCGTTGAAATAGTGGTTCACTTTACAAACTTCTGTAAGCCCGAGAAAACTTTTTCTGGATTTCGAGGTGACCTAGTTTCTTGCGTCAAAGCGGTTGCGTTTATTTCACTGAAATCCACGGAGCTTCAAGGATTACGCGTGGATATCAGGGGAGACAGATGTGAGATTGGTGGTGTGGAGGTTACCAGGCTCTCGTTTAGGCTCCTCGATGTCAACACTAGTGTACAGTCGACTATCAGCCTTTTCTGTTTCGCAGGTAAGTCAATTTTGTTTTGGAAAAACATCTCTCATGATTATTAGTCTCGGCATTGCTTATATGTTATATATAGTCAGTATGGTTCCTAATTATATTCAGTATGGGTCCTAATTAACTTAACTAGGCACTTTGGCTCCACGCAGTACGAACTTCCAAAAACAATATTTGTCCAATGGATCAAAGCGCAAAATATATCTGCGTACGGAAAAAAACCAATGCGGAATTTAAGAGTAAATAGTTAATCATTGTTAATGGAATCCTCAGTCAAGGCTTAAAACACTGAGAATTTAAATTTATGAATGTACGTACCCTTTTAATTAATTTTATCGTTAAATTCAGCGTACTGGGAAAAAGACAGCAGATACGCTATGGAGCAGAACGTTGGTCCCACCACAGCAGGCGACCAAGAATCGGGTGGTTGTAGAGCCAAACAAACTCCCTAAGACAGTTAGGAGCAAAGCTGACCTATAGTGGCGATTCATCATTTTTGTTGCGGCTGGTTATTGGTTTCTCTAATGAGCACTCATCTGTTACAGTCTCGTGGCTCCCATTGTATGTGTCGAATGACACTACACACTTTGCCAACTAACTTGCGAGCCAGAGACTGGTAAAAGAACTGAACTCAATGTGCCATTTCGGAAAAAGTTACTAAAGACGTCACTGGTCAGCATCGAAGACATTCGATACGTTTGTCCAGATGCCACCCATATGATTACTCGATGTGTGGAAACAGTTCTTCGTAAAATGGCACAAAAAATAATCGATGATATGCATCCTCACGAAAAGTTTGCCATTCAGCGCTTTGAGGAAAGTTTGACCAGACGGGGGGCCAAAAAGCAATTTTTTCATTTCAGCACTGTCTCGATAGGCGGAACAGACAAAGCTGGCAAAGTGCGTGTAGTCTCTCTTTCTGGAATCTGTTCTCTGACTATCATCGCTGACAAGGAAGAAATGAAAGGGGCTAGCACAGAAATTGAAGATCTTTTTGAAAGATTATGAAAAAATGAAGTTGTTGTTCGTCTTAAAGAAAATACAGATACGTACGTTAAGTCTGTAAAAGTGCGACAAGTCATCTTCCCGAGTCTCTTCTCAAAATTTCCTGGAAAAACCCTCGGGTGCATCCCCACTAAAGATGCCAGTGAATTTCTGGGAAAGAGTTTGAATTAATGCACGCAATTAGTAAGAGCGAGAGGTAATTTTGACGCTATAGAGTACAAAAAGTGGGCTGAAATTTTTTATATATTTTCAGTGCTTATCTTTGGAGAACAAGGATTGACTCCCTAAAACTAAAATTACTCCTAAGGCCACAGCTTGTAGTGAGCATTTTTAATCCCTGGGAACATTTTTGCGTAGCTCTCGAAAAATCCAACCACCATGCGTACAAGGATTTTCAAAGTAGGACAAGGCGAGGCGGAGGAAGATTGCATAACCAAGACCCATTATTCCTCGAAATGTTTTTTTTTTCATTCTGCAAGTTCATCAAATCTGGCAAGTGCAGACGTAGTTTTCTAAACAATGCGGGAGGCCTCTTGGGAGGAACCAATCCCATCCCGTCGTACTTACAAATATGTCAAAAAAATCTAGAATTTCCGAAAGTTGCCGTCAGTAAAAAGCGTCCATCTAGTTTGCTGCTTTCTGGTTTGCGATTTTATGTTTTGGGTACTTTCGGATGTACAAGGGCAGCAATTGCGGGAAAGAAAGCAAAACCGAATTTAGCACCACAAGCTATGGTGGAAAAAAGGATCCATGATTTAGGAGGTATTGTCCTAACCAAAGACAATGCACAAACCAATCTTCGGGGGACAATCCAAGACACCTAACTGCTTTCTTCTGCTGAAAGATGACAAACATTTGGTCAAAAGAACGATGACTGTAGAGGAACGGTTGCAAAAACGAGTAGCTAAAAACGAGTCAACAACTGATTTGGAATCTAGTGATACTGGGCAAAAACCAAACGAAAGAGCTGGCAAAAAAAACTGTCACCTGATGCCCTCCAGTGCCGTAAACATTGCGAGTAGTGATATCAAGTTTTTGAAGCTAGAATACCTAGTTGACTTGACTCTCTTTACTCTGATTCAGTTATTGATCCGACATATTACCAGCTACATCCGGGGAGTGAATTTTCAGCCAATTACGTCAATGACAAGCGACCACTTTTGATGGAGCAATGTCAAACTAGCGGTGAAAGTAAGGTTTCTGCAATCGTGGCTCTAAGGAACCATAGAGCTGAAAAATCACCGCAGATTCTAAATACTGAACCCCAAGTACCCCTTCGTGTAGCTGAACAAACTCAGCCCACATAGTACTCAGCTCACAACAGCACAACCAAACGAAGGATCAATTTCGACGAGTTCAGTGTTAAAACGACGTTCAAGTAACCCAGGCTAGTGGTATGCCCTACATATCCCGTCGAGGGCCTTTCTTGGGGTCCTTTCGTGGGGTCTAGGACAAAAAGCCGACGTGACTTCAAGCCAAAGGGACTTCAGGCCGAAATTGAAACTTTACAAGCACCTCTAATTGCTTTTTTTTATTGGCATCCGTTAAAAATATCATAATTGTACCAAGTTCGGGCGACAATGAGTCTAGGTGGCTCCCAGATGATACCTTCAGTGTCGGTTAATTCTCACCTCTGGAAAAGGTGAGGGGAACCCGAGTAACTGTTTTATATGATCTCACGTAAAATAAATTTGTATTAGAGCGCGACAGTTTGTTTTTATTAATTCCACAAACTGTTGGCTGATTACGCAGATAGTAAATGAGATATCCAGCAAAAACCAGTTTGAACAATGGCTAGCTAGAACAACGAATGCGGAAATTACGAACAAATACTTAACCATTGTCTGTGGAACCCACGAACAAATCTCAAATCATTAATCAACTAAATTTGTAAATATACCCTTTTAGAATTTAAAATCTTGGGTCAAAAACAGTCATGCTTTTGGCTTGACGCAACCAATTGAAACCGTCAAACCAAACAATTTGATTAGTTAAATTCCATTGTTACTTAAAAAATGCCTAGGGATAGATTTTTTTTAACAATGTTGTGATTTTGGTTTAATTCGGCTAAAAAGAGGCTAGCACAGAAATTGAGTGCAGACGTAGTTTTCTAAACAATGCGTAAGTAAGATATCCAGCAATAACCAGTTTGAACAATGGCTAGCTATAACAACGAATGCGGAAATTACGAACAAATACTTAACCATTGTCTGTGGTATCCACGAACAAATCTTAAATCATTACTTAAATAAATTCCTGGATATACTCTTTTAGAAATAAATATAAAAATAAAGATCTGAATGAAATAGCCATTTTGATTTGTAAATCCGTAATTCGATAACCCAGCAGCATTGAGCAATGAATATAGCTAGAACAACGAATGCGGAATTTACGAACAAAGACTTAACCATTATCTGTGGAATCCATGAACAAATCTCAAATCATTACTCAACTAAATTTGTAAATATACCCTTATAGAATTTAAAATCTTGGGTCAAAAACAGTCATGCTTTTGGCTTGACGCAACCAATTGAAACCGTCAAACCAAACAATTTGATTAGTTAAATTCCATAGTTACTTAAAAAATGCCTAGGGATAAATTTTTTTTAACAATGTTGTGATTTTGGTTTAATTCGGCTAAAAAGAGGCTAGCACAGAAATTGAGTGCAGACGTAATTTTCTAAACAATGCGTAAGTAAGATATCCAGCAATAACCAGTTTGAACAATGGCTAGATAGAACAACGAATGCGGAAATTACGAACAAATACTTAACCATTGTCTGTGGAATCCACGAACAAATCTTAAATCATTACTTAAATAAATTCCTGGATATACTCTTTTAGAAATAAATATAAAAATAAAGATCTGAATGAAATAGCCATTTTGATTTGTAAATCCGTAATTCGATAACCCAGCAGCATTGAGCAATGAATATAGCTAGAACAACGAATGCGGAATTTACGAACAAAGACTTAACCATTATCTGTGGAATCCATGAACAAATCTCAAATCATTACTCAACTAAATTTGTAAATATACCCTTATAGAATTTAAAATCTTGGGTCAAAAACAGTCATGCTTTTGGCTTGACGCAACCAATTGAAACCGTCAAACCAAACAATTCGATCAGTTAAATTCCATAAATACTTTAAAAAATGCCTGGGGATAAAAAATTTTTTAACAATGTTGTGATTTTGGTTTAACTCGGCTAAATTTTTTTTATATATCAGCTGTTATTGTAAGAACTCATTCCGTTTTCATTATAGGATGTATTAACAGTGCAGTTTTAAACAATTAGGATTAACAACTAATCGTAGTTTTAAATTTAAAACTCTGGCATACCCCGAATCAATTCGTTAACGCCCCAGAATGTAAATTCGAATTAACTCTTAGCAGCCATAGATTCAAATTTGAAGCTATTAAAATCATTTCTTAAATCATTACTTAACTAAATTCGTGGATATACCCTATTACAATTTCAAATTTGGTTGAAAACGGCCATTTTGATTTCTACATTTAGTTTTCCTATGTGTATCATAAATAAGGTTTTTGGACCCATTCTGCTCTTAGCCCTTTCTGCTTATTGATCCGCCTCCCATAGATAATTATTGACATATCCCAGCAAGTCTTTGTAGCCGTGTCAAAAACAGTCATGCTTGCGGCTTAACGCAACCAATTGAAATTGTCAAACCAAATAAATTCATCAAAATTATTCATTATGAAGTTGAATTTCATTATTAATTGATAAAATGCCTAGGGATAAAATAATTTTAACAATGTTGTTGATTTTGATTTAACTCGACTAAATGAAATTTCATGTATTAACTGTTATTGTAAGAACTGATTCCATTTTCATTATAGGATGGATTAACAGTGACAACTAATCGTAGTTTTAAATTTGAAACTATGGCATACTACAAATTATTTCGTGAACGCTCCAGAATGTAAATTCAAATTGAGTTGTAGCCTCCATAAGTTCAAATTTGAAGCTATTAAAATAAGGTTTAACGTCAACTTTTTATAGGGATCAAGCGTCAAAAACATAGCCTATGCCGAAGTTCAATGTCACCTTGCACAGTTGCTCACTACGGAAGTTGACATTCAACCTTGTGGTAGATTCTGGTTGAGGTTATGGTTTTCACAATTGTAGTCATCGCAATAACTTTCACATTCCAGCTCTGCAGATCTGTTTTCTTTTAACAAACACGGTTAAAAAAACTAGACTTCGCAAAATTTTACCGTTTTAAATACAATAAAATTAGACTGACTGCCGGTCGCTGTAAATCCAATTGTAAATTTATTTCTCCCGTCGGGAACGAGTAATTCAAGCGATGTGATTAGTCAAACACGAATTGATATATCTTAAACTTCATTTAATTATAGAATTATTACTGCTATTATTTATCGCTAGATAATTCGCTTTTTAACTACAAAATCATTTCGTTTTCGGCCCTATTATTTTTCATAATGCTGAACGATCGTTTGCTACCAAAAAGATTGAGTACCACGGAAACTTCATCATCGAATTTTTCTGATCCTTTAGTAATCGTCCCAGATTGGTCTGCTAAACGATCGGTCCCCGTACCAGAGGAACACAATATTGCTTTGAAATTTAAAGACAACCTTCTTAACAATGACCACTTTAACTTATTGAAACGCTACAAAGCTAACTTATCTTTACCTACTTCCCCAATTATACCAGAAAATCTGTGCTCCAAGAAGTTACTACAAATAATGACCAAGGATGTTGAAGTCTTATGGGATCTAATCACAACACTGAAGACAGGACGCCCACTGGAAATGCATAGATTCTACATGAAAAACTATGAGAAGGACCTGCACACCAGAGATGATCTACTTTTCTTGGACAACAAAAAACTAATACCACCTGGGGGCCACGTTGCTTTCAGTTCGATGTTACACGAGTCCCATCCAGGCCAGTTTGGCATGAAGCTTCTGGCTGCATTTATCTGGTGGCCACATATTTATAGAGAAATCTTGCAAACAATGTTCAAAAGCCGGTAAGAACCTTAAGGTGTTGTTGGGATCGGAGCATATGAGCAAATACCGGAACTTTCATTAACGATAAAAGATTAATTGAGATTTCAACGGCCCTTTGGACGCTTTCTGATTTATATTGATAATCGTTTAGATCGAGGAAAGTCAATCATATCAGACAACCGGGTAAAGAGTTGGGAGCTACAAGATGGAGCAGAGGACGGATACGAAGACGCCGTGATGGACTCCTCCTCGGACTCGGACATCCCACTGCCAAAGATTATCCAAGGAAGTCGAGCAACCCCAATCTTCTCCTCAGACTCGGACATCCCACTGGCAAAGATTACCCAGGGAAGTCGAGCAACCCCAATCTTCTCCTCAGACTCGGACATTCCACTGGCAAAAAATTACCCATGGAAGTCGAGCAACCCCAATCCCAATCTCTAATCGAAAACGGCCTACTCTAGCGAAATTAGCCACTGCTGGAAGTAACTTTTTTTTAATGCATTGGAGAATCGTATTTTAATCCATTTAAAGAGGCGATTGTTGATTCTTCAAACCACACGGTCACTTTGGAAAATGGACATATTTTAGCCGGAAATAGGAAATCATTGCCTCCGCAGAAGTCAACCAGAGCCAACCTCCAGAAAAACACGACCAGTGGGAAGTTGACTGGCGGAAATCGGCGCTCATACAAACGACCACAAATTTGTCGACAGAAGTTATCGTCATTCCGGATTTCCCTCAGAAATTTTCTCATGACAGCAGTCTTCCTGGACCATCATCCTTCGGATCCGCTCTAGACTCAATATTGCTGGACTGCCAACCAGTCCAGATTTATAATAAGACCGCCTGCTTTCTTGTGCTGGTCACCTTTTGATTTCCTCATTCCCTTCGCGAAATCGGAGTACGTTCAGACATCACAGAATTCTCCCACCGGGAAATCACCCATCATAGTCACAGAGCCAGATTCCTGAAGCGAATATCGTCGACGATAGATCAGAGCGTACAACAAGCTTTAAAAGAATTTGACGCCGAATACATTTAAATCTCATTGAACTCATTAAAACTCTATTTTCCAATTTCTTCACTTTACGAGTTTTAGAGTCCGTAGACTTAGTTTTAGCTATTTTAGTACTAATTAGATACGTGCTAAGTATGTTTCCTATCGACCATCTGTCGATCCTTCTTTTTTCAATAATGCTTTAGACTAAGACATTCGTATTTCATTCTTAATTGTGTCATTCTCTCAATTTCTTAGTCAATCAATTTGAAGCGTCGATCAATCGCCTTGTACCATTTTCGGGCGTCAATGATTTTTTACGATCTCACGTAATATTCACTAATAAATTTGTATTGGAGCGCGACAGTTTGTTTTTATTGATTCCACAAACTGTTAGCGGACTCCGCAGATTGTAAGTCAGATAGCCAGCACTAACCAGCTTGAACAATGGCTAGCTAGAACAACGAATGCGGAAATTGAGAACAAATACTAAACCATTGTCTGTGGAATCTACGAACAAATCTTAAACCTTTGCTTAACTAAACTCGTGGATATATCAATTCAGATTTTAAACGATTGATTGAAAACGGCTATTTTGATTTTTCAGTTTAGTTCGATAATTCACTTTTTAATGTTAATTTAATCCCTAATCACGTTATTTTCTCAATTTCTTAGTAAATGCACATGATTGTATAAATTCAAGGTTTATTATCAGAAAATTTATTTAGTAAATTTGAACATAAATTAGAACAGGTTTAAAGTATAAAATCATGAACACAAACACCCTCTTATAAATTGTAAATTGATTCGAAAACTGATAAAACGTTCCTCGGAACGAAACGAGTTTTAAGTTTTGTAGAATACCCAAAATCCATTTAACTGCTGTCGTCAAACAACGCTTGGGCAACTTCGTCTCCATAGTCAAAGCGCAGTTGCTCGAATGGTGCAATGTCTCTCCTCGCTTTCAGGATGACTTTTCTTTAACCTATGCTAGAAAGTACAACTTCTACCATTTTTATTTTGGCCTCGTTTTTCTTCTGGGTGGCGTGGTTCGCTGAACGACCCAGGCAAATGTACCATTTGTGTAACGGGCACTCCTTATTTGAAGCGTCGATCAATCACCTAGGAGGACCCGCAATTTGCAATACGTATTCACTTAGAACTCATATTTGGAGACAGTACTGGTCGGCATTGATGTTGGTGACTACTTTGCCGTGGTAATCCACCAACACGTCATCTTTCTTGAACGATTGCAAAGCAATCAAACCTAGTAAAAAAGAAATCACTGATTGAAAAACGAGCTGATTCAAAAATTACTGATTCAAAAATGAAACTTCATTATTAAGATATATTTATCGAGTTATTAAAATTATAAAGTACCTCTTCCAAAGACGGCAAATATCACATCACAAATGCCGACCCAGCTCTGGGTCAGTGCACGCTTCTGCAACTTTTCCTGAGCCTCATATGGAAAGCTCTCAATGTCGTTGGCGGTATCTATCAGACTTGTGGTTTTCTCAAGCGGCTGAAACGTTCTCTTTGATCCATCATTGAGCAACTTTGCCACATGGTCAACCACCTTCTTCAAGTCATTGGTTGCCCAATTCTGCTAGGAGTAAAATCTTGTAACTTTACTTTACTTGACAGCTCATGGGAAGTCGTCATCTGTTGAACAAAAATCTGTGCGCGCTGCACCTGGCGAATGTAAGGTTGAGAATCTTGTCGGGATCGCACTGCCAACAGAACCTCTTCGTAGGTCTATCCGTCCAATTTCTGGTGAACTTCTGAAGCTTGCCTCTTCAGCTTTTCCATCTCGAACGTAGGACTGGTAGACAAAGGCATAAGCTTCGCAACCTTACGTGCAAGACAGCGCTTCGGATGTTCCAGATTTATGATGCTAATCTATAAAAAAGGAAACTATTACATGTGATTCCACGTCGGTTTCAATTTTGAGAAATAAGTCCCTTTGGAAGACATCGATACTTTATATCGATTGATCTACCTGGCGTTTGAACTGATCATTTAGTGGAGCAACCCGGAACAACGCGTTCCCAAATGAATTGAAGAAAAACAGTTGAGTTGTCACCATATTTTTGTGTCCCGAAAAGCCCGCTGAACTACCTAGCTCATGTTGCTCCTCTTTAAATGGGTTCTGGCCTCTGTATAGTACAATTTCTTACTCTGTACTAGCCAGACTGGAATTCTGTGGGAGACGCGAGAAGTTGACACTACAAAATTGAGTCATCAAATCGAGTCATCAGTGTTTTTTTAATCAAATCAGTGTTTTAGATTTAAAAAGATTCTTACAGGCTGCTGCTTCTATGCTCAGCTCCACAATATTGTCTACATTTTTTTTCCTCTATGTTGACAATCGCCTGGACGACAACATGTACCGTGGTGTTGATGATCATTATCTCGAGCATCCTTGTGCTCGTGAACAGAAATGTGACAATGGCCATGAACAAGGTCAATTGTTCTTTGTGGGTCAAGGTTCCGATTCTTTCATCGGCGCAGTCATTCGACTTCTGGATATTCTGTAAAATGACTTCTTTGATAGTCTCGTTTGTTATCGGGTTTTCGGCTCGGGAGATTTTTCCAGGTTGGTAAAATTGAATATGATTTAGTTTCAATATTTGGTTTACCAAAACCTTTAGGCTCGTGTAATGTGAAGTTATTTCTTCAACTTACAGTTTCGCCTGCATTATCTGGCTCTGTATGATCCCTTTTGCGGCTTTCTGTGGGCTCGTCGTTCATGTGGTCTTGTAATTTCGTGAGATCATGGGCTTGGGTTCCGTGGGAGTGTAGGTTCGCCTCTCATGGTCATGCGGTTGTCTTTCAATTTCTGGATAGCGGGGAAAAGCCGATGGTCATGGAGAATTCGGATACGGTGATGCTGACATGTTGGAATCTAGGTAGGCTGGATATGGCTGATACTGCTGAGACTGGCACTGATGTACCATCGAGGGGCTTGAATGGACATGTCGCAGAGGGATATGTGGTTGCCCATATATCGGCGGAATTGGCGAGGCGAAAGGTCGCGGGGGTGGTCGCAAAGGGGTTACCGGTGTCGGAGGAGCAAATGATGTCGTCTCTGGTGCTGCGAGTGGTGACGGAGGCACAGGGATGTTAGAAGGCACTGCAAATGGTGATGGAGAACTGGAAGGCACTGAACTTGAGTTTTCGGCGTTGGAAATTTTCTTCGAGTCCGTAATTATTTTCTAGATTGGAATAAAAAATGATAGATGCAACTAATATTGAGCACAAGATGAGGATGAACTGACTCCAATTTAGCGGCAAAGCTCCCATCGCTTATCAGCACCAATTTAATCAAAACACCGGAATATCTAGATGAGAGTCCACCAAGGAATAGCTTCGACACTTTCCACTCTTTTTAGCACACCAGATGACAGCAGCGTCTATGCAATAATTGATGCCTTTAAGATAAGACAGCTAATTGACAATGAGCTGATAAGTGGAACTAGGCAGTGCAGTTTTTATCAGTAAATCCGTCATTATCAGGGAAAATTGTCATTAGTCAATTCTTGAACCAAGGCTCATTTCATTTTAATCTTTCAATCGCTTCTCAGTTCAGCCTTATATTAGAGTCTTTCATCCATGTCATCATCCTTAGTAGAACTTTTCGGCCAAAGAAAAAAGTACAAGTCCTCGATGCCGTCACTTCCATCTGGGAAAGTGCTGTAACTTTATCATTAATCAGCGATTGGTGCGTAAAAATTAAATGGTCTGATTGGCCGCAAAGTGCCTTTTTTAGTGTCCCAGAAGACAGAAAAGAAAACGCAACAATAAGGAATACAAGAAAATTCCACGAACACAATGATACTTGTGTCATCAGCAGAAGGCGGATTCGAGAAGGGTAAAATATCTCTCAACCCCTGACGGCTGCACAGGAACTCGATGGTTTTTTTTTGAACATGCTGGGAGTGTCAAAAAAGGGATTGTCATCATCAAGGACCCTTTCGTGTCCCAGTGCACAGTTCGTTTGGTCGACAAACCTCAGGGTACTGCGGGGAATGGACCATCATGCAGTGACAATTGATACATAGGTACTCTGAGTTGAGAGACGAGTCACAAGGAAACGAGTCGCCGGAGAATCACTGCCAGACGATTTCATAAAATTCATGATTACGGATGCTGAGAAATCTAGACCCAAAAAAAGCCCAGAGCCCGAGGCCATAAAAACAAACAAGGATGAAAAACCGCTGGAAGATATTTCGAGCCGCCTTGATTATTTTGAGTTGCCAGAAAGTGACATTCCCTTGAAGTTTGCTCCATTCATCAACGGTGTAATACAGTTGAAATGATCTAGTAACTAATCAAATGTGTAACTAATCTACTAACTAATCACATCCAACTATCATTATATTCTGTATGATAATCGATTTCATCTGATATCCTGAAAATTGCATTTCCGGATGGATGCAACTGATTTTTATTTTATCGGTATACATTTTACCGTATTCTATTTGTATACCGTTTTCTTTTTTGTGATTTTAGCTAGGTAATTTTGTGATCTTGTGCGCCGGAGAAGAGTTTGGTGTTGATAATTTAAAATTCGATTATTCGAAGAAACGAGCATTTGCTGGAATGAGTTCCATCGAAAATGCGGATGTCACCCTGAGAATGCCTTCTGTATTGGCAGAGCTTGCTGAAGAAAATTTTCTGGTATGTGGCTGTTTATTTCAATTTCGGTATTTTTCCAAAACAAATATGATTTATTCTTTCATTCTCTTATGCTTCGTTTTAGAACAATTTTAGCTGCGATCTGAGTGATATTACTCACCCAATTGGCCAAATTTTTGCGACATTTACGGCAATAAAAAGATGCGTTGGCTTGATGAGGAAAAAACAGGGCAAATTTTCATAATGGTTCCAGCTACACCAGTAACCAGAAAGGCCATTGGTTTATCATCCACACAGTGTGCTGCTAAGTTTTTGGGCAGTATAACCTCAGGAATTTTTGGATGCCATCAATCTTGGGATTCTGTGCTGGGGAAAATGCGATTTGTTGCCAGCAAGAAACGAACGTGAGCTAGACACTCTGATCAAATCTCTCAAATCAAAGTTCAACGAACACAGAGATTTCCTCATAAGCACAATCCGATGCCATGTAAATGCATGCCGTGGTAGATATGCAGTCGAGGATAACTACCAAGAAAAATTTAGACATAATACGGCCGAGTCCGCTCAGGATTTTTTTTTCATGACTTGGAATGAAAAACTTGAACTGTTTATACTGTTTGTTGTCATGACTGTTTTCTTACGACTATTTGTTGTTATTTGATCTCATTAAATTAACCGTAATTTGTCGCATTCTTTTTACTGTGTGCAGTATGCGTTATGGTCTGAAAAATATGCCGGCCCGTCAAAGTTGCTCATAAAGAGTAAACTATCTATTTGGTGCAATTTGCTCATAGAAAGTAAATTATCTATTAAGAAAAACTAATTTGAGTAAATCCGTTTTTGATAAAAAGATGAACAAAACTTGAACAACTACAGCTAAAATAAGTGATTAATTGCAAAAACAAAAATATGTTCCCGAAAATGTTGTCTTATCAAACTATATTTGAAAATACCTTAATTATTGAAAACACCTTAAGTATATTTGAAAACACCTGATTAATTTAAATGCGAGTTTACTTCATAAATTTGTTCAATTTGATCCTTTTGCAGGAATTGAGATTGATGGCAGGAATTGGGATCGAAGTTGTGTTACAGGAATCGGGATCGAAGTTTGGTTACAGGAATCGGGAGCGAAGCTTGGTTACAGGAATCGGGATCGAATTTGGGTTACAGGAATTGGGATCGAAATTGGGTTACAGGAATTGGGATCGAAGTTGGTGACGAAGTTGGTCAGATCGAAGTTGAGATCGAAATGAGACTGGTAGATGTCATGTGTTGTTAGTGAACCGTTGTTGGTGAACACCTGTAGTAACTAACAGATATAAATTAAAACGTTACCACATATAAACCTATATAAAAGTGGAATGCGCAAACAAAATGCGGATTCCACTTACAGTTGCGGATTCCGCAACAGCTCAGTTTAACGATAAAAATGTTTTATCATTTGTTTGTGGATTCCACAAACTGTTCTCGATTCCACAAATATTGTTGCGGATTTTGAGCGGTACAATGATTTTGGTATTTGTTTGTGGAATCCAAAACAGCATGGAAGTTCAAAGAAAAGTAGCAATGTTGCGGATTCCGCGACAAAACTGATTTTGGCCTTTTGCGGATTCTGCTTACAATGCAGAGAATGCACAGTTTGGCCTCGTAATGATTGCACACATAGTCGAGTAAAAAAAACTATAAGATTTTTAGCATGAAAATAGAATGGAAAGAAACCGATCAAGGGCAATTCATTCGAACGTTTCCAAATCAAATCACATTATCCAATGACTATGTAAAAGATGAGAACTTAGAAGCAAGCATGGTTCCCAAAACTGTTCACATTGACCGCAGACTATAAAATCTCATTAGCCACCCTTAATAAAAAGTTATGTCGACTATATTCAGAAAATTTGAGCAACATCAACAGCTGGCATTGTTTGACCCGCAGAGTCGACAACGAATATTGCTTGTTTCGAAATCGAAAAGTCAAGAGTGGAAAATAGTGGACTCATCGGTTCTATACAAAAATGGCGTGAGGCGACACTTCGTCACAAGCGACAATTGGCAGCATTTCCAAAGCGACAATTCGCCGCAGAGCAACTAAGAATAACAAAATAGAAAACTAATTTGAAATAATTTGGTTATGCAAATCAACCAACCGGACATGCCATAGCGGGAGTTGGACTTGATATGGAATGTTGCACAGAACTACTAAGCGATAAATCCTGATTAAATTGGTTTGCGACAAATTGTCGCCATGCTCAAAAGTGAACACAACCTTAGTTGCTTATGCTTATGTTCTTTCAGCTCATGTTCCTAAGAGCGTCTAAAAATATAACTCAACTAACTGATTTCAAAAAGATATTTTTTCATACAAATTATTCAACATCAAACGGGTGAATGGAAAAAGATATCAAGCATGCTGTCGGGTGGTCTATGGTCTAAAATGATGAACATATTTTATGATATGGGTTGAATTGCAAATCTGCGGTTTATATTTTTGATTTGCATGGTCTGAATTTATAAATAACTCATGTCTTCACATTTTGCATATATTTTTTTTGCGATCTAAGATCGTCTTAGATTTTTTTTCATGTTAAGTCTGCCAGAGAGCAGTTTGATTGTTCTGATATGAGCGCTCATCAATCAACATTTGTGCCACTCCTGAAGTGGGATCGTCATGACCTCAATCAGCTGTACATCTTAAACATCTCTTAGCCCTGTCTGCGGCCTTTCGAACAGCCGTTGCGAACAAACGTCCGCTCATGAGGTAGAACAAAAGATTGAACGAGTGTCTCATCAGCAGCAGAAGCCAGTTCAACTTCACAATAAATCTCTCTCGTTCTATCCCAACCTCCCGATTCCCACCGTGTCCTCCGTCTTTGTAGTCCTCATTCGGGTCTTGATTCGAGCGCGCCCTATTGAACATTCATAGGAGAACATTTCTTGAAATTTGTATGTCATTTGTTAAATTAAAATTCTTTTTCTTGCCCTTGTAGTCGTTTCTCGGTCAATAATTAGTGTTGAAAATATGAATTTTGGAAAATTTACGCAATAGATATTGATTGAAAACTATGAAAAATTTCTTGTAATTTGTATGTTATTGATTAAATAAAAATGCCGCTTTCCCCTTGTAGTCTTTTCTCGGCCAATAATTAGTGTTGAAAATATAAGTTTTGGAAAGTTTACCCACTAGATATTCAGTGAAAAACATGAAAAATTTCTTGTAATTTGTATGTTATTGAGTAAATAAAAATTCCGTTTTACCCTTGTAGTCTTTTCTCGGCCATTAATTAGTATTGAAAATATAAATTTTGGTATTGAAATTATAAATTATTAAAAAAATATAAATTTACCCACCAGATTTGCAGTGGAAAAATCTGAAATAATGTGAAAATAGCTAGTTGGGAACTGAGCTTCAGATACCTGGTGTACATCCAGTATATGATTGCGGTTGTGGCGTGGAACAGGAGATACGAGAGTGTGAGAGCGACTAGCATGATCACGTATCTACGTTGGGAATCTGCCTTCGTTTTTGCCCGTGTCTGCGCTGCAGTGGACCATTTTTTGGCACGTACCTCTGCTGGGGTTGACGACCTTCTTTCTTCGTTTGCATCTGGCGGTAAGCTGGCTGCAGAAGTCCCCGTTCGCGGAGTTTGAGGTGCTGCGCTTTTATTTTCCATCTGAAAGTCATTCACAGGTTTCTGACGTCTGCAGAGTGAGATGACGAACAGAATGTTTGCAACGAACAGAAAACTCATCGGAATCCCGAAGAACAACACAAAACCGCCGACGAAACGATATACGTCTTGGAGTAGTTTAAACTTCGTCGTTTCCAGGAACGTACACATGCTGTTGGAATCAACCTTTACGAAATATAAGGTAGGTAGATTGTGCAAAACAGCCAAAAGAATAATTCCCAAAATTATTTTGTTCACAGTAGCCTTGGTCGAGTAGTTATGGTGCTGAATTGGACAAAACAGAATCAGAAGTCTGTCCAGAGCCATCGTCACAACCAGAAAGGTCGTTAAGGAGGCGCACACTTGGCCTTGGTAGATGAGAATTGGACACAGTACGTCCTAAAGTTCAAATAGGTATAAAACGTTGAGGGAGGCGGTGGTGAAGTCTCCGCTTTTTAGTCAAAGGGTCGGGGGTTCGATGCCCACCATGATCAGAGCTCGTTGCTTCAGGGTGAAACAACATTCACCACCAAAAATAACCAAATTGTTGCATGTGGTTAGCTATTAAGGGTACAGCAGCGCTAATCCCCAAAGAGATGAACAGCTCGCTTGTTGGTACTTTCTCTCATGGATAAGTTGGCAAAAAACCAAAAAATCACCAGATTGGGTCGTGTGATATATGAAAGAAAAGCCCTATCTCAGTATCGAGAAAAGCAGGTTTGAAATTTTTCCTCTGAAGTCTAATTTTGAGCACGTACCGCGAACTCTAATAGCAGGTCCTATAATCGGCAAAGCTTATATTAAGGCCAAAAAAATTTAGTTGTCAGCAGTGAGTCAGAAGCACCAGCGGATTTAAGGGTGGCGGTTGCCCTCCTTCATCAGGGATTCGACCCCCCGCCGACCCAACGGGTCCCCCCTTTGTACTATTTTGAGGTATCCATTTTTGGCTTACTGACCCTAAAGTTTTTTTAAAGCCGCCTTTGGCGCCAAAATATACTCATTTCGAGGGAAGCGCGCGCCAAAAAAACGCAATGTTTTGGTCAAAATTTTCCAAAAAGTGCCTAAAAACGCCTTTTTTGGCCTGTTTTTTTTTTAATTTGGCTGTGGCGCAGAACAACGGGACAAAATAGGGTCTTTAAGTGATTTGGGAGAGCTCAGAAAATCAATTTGGTCAACTTAAAAAGAAGTCGAAAAAAATTTCGAATTTGTTTTTGAAAATACCCCCCCACCCCCCCCCCCCTCCCTCGAGCAAAATGTTAGATCCGCCCTAATTCAGAAGCCCGAGGAAAGTGAACCATAGTTCCACCAGTGATGATTTTTTTAGTGAAATAAAGTTGTTTTAGCAATGAAATTTTCCGACCATGGCCATATGAAGAGCTTAACCTTTTCATTAAGGAGACGTCTCAAACAAATTCCGAAAAGTTGATCGGCTTTTGTTGCATAGTAGCATATATCGGGCGTCAATAATTATGAATGCCGCCTCCAAAATTGCCTGATGACTTTTCAAAAGTATACCCAGAGACAAAAATTAAGTGTTTTTTTCACAATATTAAACTTTTGACGAAGTGAAATTTTAACGAAGTCGAAATTTCATCTAATTCCAACATTAAGTTCGAACCAGAAAATTTTAAGAGCGCTTTTTGACTTTGCTGCTAATTCTATTCACTCACATGTACAAAACTTGATTGTTGGTTCAACATTTTTTGCGAAGTTAGACAAAAAGAAGGTCCCAAAAAGTTCATTCTTTGACACCGCTAGTTCTTCTACGATGGAGAACAATCATTTATGAAAAGATAATATCATAAGTTGAGCTTAAATTAAAAATTTTCCGTGGTAGAAGTTTTAATCAACTAGGAAAGTTTGCATATCAATTGAGAAAACTTTCGGATTTTTTTTTGCAATTTTTAATGAGGTGAGCAGTTTTTTAGAATTTTTTTCATAAAGGTCACAACAATTCATTTTCTATGATAAAGTACAATTCTGAAGATCTGCAACTGTTTTAAATTCCATGATTAGAAATAAGCCGATAGCGCAATCAAACCGAATCCTCGAACTAAATCGCGACATACTTCTACCTCCAAGGGGTCAGTGACCCTCAGATTAACCGTTTGCAGCTCAGGCATAGTCTTGTGAGGTCCGAGCATCCAGAGAATCTGGCGAGCTATATGTTCAAAAATTTCAATTATACGTCATTGTTCCGACCATTGAAAATGGGGAGAAATTTTGTATTCGGTTGTTTTGTTATTTTTTTGTTATTTTTTTCACCCGAAATCAGGTACCAGTCGAGTGATGTATCAAAGAAAAATCCTATCTCAGTGTCGAGACAAGCCGGTTTGAAACTTTTTGTTTTAAGGTATAATTTTGAGAGCGTACCGCGAACTCTAATAGCAAGTGCTATGATTGGCAAAGCTTATATTTAGACGGAATAACTTTTTTTTTCAAAGAATATTAATTTTCAAAACTTAGCTTTGCGCTTCCTTGGCCAAAAACTTATGTTCTGTCAACTTGTGCTGCTCTTTTTCGTTTATATCCTTCCTTAAACACTTCAAACTTAGTAGATTTTTTTTCACCGCCAGCAGTATAGTGAGTCAGAAGTGCTGGTGAAGCAAAGTAAAATGAAACAAGACTGCTCGTATATCAGGGCAAAGCCCTAACAGTTCCGCCTGTCCCTTAATTCATTTCAAATAGTTTTTGGGAAAAGAAAATTTTGAAATCCCTTACATTTTGGTCATTAACAAAGTGTAAAACTTTGAGTCGTACGAAATTAATACGACCAATTAGACAGCCTCAATTCAATTTGGAACGATTTTAATGTGCGGGATATTTCGCCTCGCCAAAGTAATTCGCGTTACGCTCTCAGCATTATGAATACCTCTTAAAAGCGAGCATAATTTAGTCCAGAACATGGCAAATTTGGCTATTTTCAAACAGCCAGAACTCAAAAAAAATAATCGGAGGTAAAATATCTTTTTACGTCTGAAATCAGGAAGTCAATATCTTCAATGGGGTATAAAAAATTTTTTGTAGAAAATTATTATTTCGATCGGTGAAAATTGACTGAATAAAAAAACCACACCGATCAGAAAAATTCCGAAAGTTGGAACAAATATAATGGCAAGCAAAATCCTCCTTTATTCTTTCATGGCTACATTACAAAAACTACAAAACTGCTCTCTAATGCGCGTATATGGCACCCACTAAATCGTCATTTGAGCTCAAATGTAGACAAGACTGCTCGTATCAGGGCGAAGCCTTGAATGTTCCGACTGCTTTTGAAGGTTTATGGAGCAGCAGTAAAAACATGAAAACATTTCATGAAATAAAATAGAATGAAACATTTTTTTTCTAAACTTATAAATTTTTAATGAAAATCATCCCCCCACACGCCATATAAAGTACAAATCGGTGATTGCACGATCTAGGCGAGATGTCATTTTTACTGAAAATTTTGTCGAATCTAGTCTGAAAATTGCCTAAGATCAGACCAGGTTTTCTCTACTCTGAAATGAATATTTTGGCGTTTTAGAATCCGAATGAAAACCTATAGGTTTCATCACGAGATCACTTTAAAGTCAAACGTTGTAGGAGTTTTTAAACGTGCCTTTATTCACATTTCCTAACTGTTTTAGAGTCTCTCTCTCCCTCTTCTTTGTCTCTCTCTCCCTCTCTCTCTCGCTCTCTCTATCTCTCTCTCTCTCTCTCCTCTCACGCACACTCTCTCTCTCTCTCTTCTCTCTTTATCACTCCTCTCTATCTCCTCACTCTCTATCTTCTCTCCCTCTCCTCTCTCCCCCTCTCTCTCTCTCTCACTCTCTCTCTCTCTCTCTCTCTCTCCTCTCTCCCTCTCTCTCTCTCTCTCTCTCTCTCTCTCTCTCTCTTCCTCTCTCCTCTCTCTCTCTCATGCTCTCTCTTTCTGTCTCTCTCTCTCTCTATCTAAATCTCTCTATCTATATCTGCTCTCTATCTCTCTCTCTTCCTCTCTCCTCTCTCTCCCCCTCTCTCTCTCTCTCTCTCTCTCTGTCTCTCTCTATCTATATCTGCTCTCTATCTCTCTCTCTCTTCCTCTCTCATCTCTCTCTCTCTCTCTCCCTCTCCTCTCTCTCCCTCTCTCTCTTCCTCTCCTCTCTCTCTCTTTCTCTCTCTCTATATCTCTCAATCTATATCTGCTCTCTATCTCCTCTCTCTCCTCCTCCTCCTCTCTCTCTCTCTCTCCTTTCTCTCTCTCTCTCTCTCTCTCTCTATCTATCTATCTCTCCTCTCTATCTCCTCCCTCTCTATCCTCTCTCCCTCTCTGTTTATCACTCTCTCTCTCTTTTTTTTTCTCTCTCTCCTCTCTCTCTCACTCTCTTCTCTTCTCTTCTCTTCTCTCTCTCTCTCTCTTTCTCTCTCTTTCTCTCTCTTTCTTTCTTTCTCTTTCTCCTCTCTCTCTCTCTCTCTCTCTCTCTCTCTCTTTCACTATCTCTCCTCTCTCTCCCCTCTCTTTTTCTCTATGTCTCTCCCTTTTCTCTCTCTCTCTCTCTCTCTCTCTCTCTCTCTCTCTCCCTCTAATCTCTCTCTCTCTCTCTCTCTCTCTCTCTCTCTCTTTCTCTCATCTCTCTTTCTCTCGGATCGAGCTGCTCGATTTATGTTAAAATTTTATCGACCAAAAATTGGTATTTTTCGACTGTATCGGCCAAGTGTCGTTATGATATGACTTTCTCGACCAAACTTTGGTATGTTTCAACTTTCTCGGCCCAACAAAAAAGTGTTGGACTTTGAGCGACCCAGTTCAGATATGTTTCAATTTTTTTCATCTTTGTCGACTTTCTCTATCGACATTTTTTTTAAATTTGATTGTTCGACCCCGCATAGATATATTTAGTTTTTCTTGACCAAAATTAAGTATAATGTGAATTTCTCGACCGACAATTAAAAAAAAAATTGTTTGTTAGACGTCGCATAGATACGTTTCGACTTTCTCGACCAAAAGTTGATATGTCTCGACTGTCTCGACTTTCTCGACAGACAAATTTTTAAAAAATGTTTTTTTGACCGCTCATAAATATATTTCGACTCTCTCGATCGGAATCGGGTATGTTCCGATTCAGTGCTCGACTTAAAATTGCTTTTCAACCGCGGAATTTCAGAGGCAAAACTGTACATGCTCGACTTTCAAAGTCGCAACATAAGTCGAGCACCTCACCCGGGCTCTTCCAAAGCAAACAAGTGCTATCGACAGGATCTCACAACCCTTGTTGAGATCGTGTTAAATTGATTTTGGTGTTAAATTGAACAC
>NC_087065.1:36336567-36389491 GCF_963678635.1 Symsagittifera roscoffensis | reverse complement strand
ATTCCCAGCCTCAACGACATCAAGGCATATGTGTGTTGTTATTAAGGTTGACAGAAGTTACTTGACTTTGGATTGGGAACACGAAAAAATGAAACTGTTATCTTTCTAGAAACCAAGTAACTATATAATCAGAAAAGCTTGAAATATAGCAGATTACATACATTTCGAGTTTACATGGTGCTCAACGTTTCTGCGAATCGATGATTCGGTAGAAGATTCACAGCTCTGCATCCAAACGATTAGCCGGGGATAATTTTGCAATAGCAAAACCTTGGAAAAACAGTTTTTTTGAATAATTGGTTACTAGTTTCCCTGGAATTACAATTTTTTTATGAACGTTCTCACATATTTCACTGACATATTGACATATCTTTGCAGAATTATTCTTCCATGTCCTAATCACGTGAAAATAACTTTCGCTTTATATATACAACAGCCATTGTGGAAGAGTAAACTGAAATTAAATTAGCAGAGGTCACAATCAAAAATTTTAAAGCAGCTTGTGGAACCAACGATGTACCTCACCGAAATATTCACGCAAAACTCACAGACGTGACCTCATGTCAACATTCACTGGATGTGAAATAAATTGGATGACCTAGTCAGTGAGTACAGTAAATTACTTTAACAAACAGCATTAAAACAGGTTTTTTCGGAAAACACCCTAAAACGGAAAAAGAAGAGCACTTGAGCTTTTTGTGATTTGGATCATCAATCCTCGCAGTGTTCTGAATTCAAAATTTTAACAAATGACAAAACGCAAAAATTTATGAATGCAAAAAACGTTTGTCCTAATTTTTTTGGACAACAAATATTACACAATGTAATTCAAAGCCAACAGGCTTCACTTGCAACAGACAGCATCATAGTAGTTTTCATCAACAACAAAACCTCCACAGCTTTGGTCACCGCAGCAACAAGCTTCAGACAACAAGCGCAACAAGTGCAGCAAAAGAATTCGTCACCGCAGCATCAAGCTTCAGACAGACCACAAATTTTAGTGAACTGACAGCAGAAAGACTTCATAAGTTCCTAAATGTTCTTTGTACCTGTTAACAACCGCAAAACAACCAAGGATAACAACACATTTGGACCTCTTCAAGAAGCCGAAAAACTTCAAAAGCTCTACTTGTCTTGCCATTGTTACGCAGAGACGTTTTCAAAATTTCCTGCTCATCTACGCAGATGCCTGGCAAGCAGCTCTTGCTTCTGTAGCATTCCTTGTGTACACTACGAATTCGAAAACCAGGGCCCTAGTAGCCCTTTGAAACAGCACAAAATCATAAAAATGGAACTCCGAGCAGCTCTGTATGTTGCTTTATTAGCTAGATTCAATAAGCAACAACAACGCTTCTCTCTAACCCACCTTTATTTCTGGACTGAAAGTAGCACAGCTTTGCAATGGGTTAGAGGATCGGACAAAAGACGACAAACCGTGGCAAATCGTGTAGCAGAGATACTGGAGTTCACCCAATCGACTCAGTAAACAGAAACACCGCCCAGTTTACCTCAATCTAGCCGATGATGAAGACCGTGGAATCCCTTTTTCAGATTTTAAAATAAGCAATTTCTTCAGCCAGGCTCTTCTCCCTAAGTAGTTTATTGTTTTCAAGATTTCATTCTTCAGCCAGAAAATGCCTGGAAAAAACCGTCATTTCGAACAGCCTCAACCTTAGACACCGTGGAAAATAACAGACATTATGGTTGCAACTCCAGTGATATCAAAAACTGTTTGCCCAACCAGCAGCATTCATGTTTGTGACAGCGTTCCTTGAAACCACATTTAGCAGCTCCTGCAACAAAAACGAACGCTTTTGCAGTGGAACAACCATCTCCACGCAATATCTTTTGCTCTAGTTGCAGTCGCAGTTTTTAGAAATTAATTCGGCAAATCCTTAATCGATCCATCAGAGCCTCAGAACCCTCGGCAAAAAAAATCTTTCGGCGAACCTTTAATTGATCCATCAGAACCTCAGAACTCTCGGCAGAGGAAATTTATCAGCAAAAATCACATCAAGTTTCTTTTCTGATCGAAGTGGTTGTTCTAGAGAGAAAAAAATTTGCTACTTTGCCGCGAATCCGACTTTCTCCCTCTTCATGGACGAGTTGAACATCCTGCGAAACAAAGGAAGACTACAAAAGTCAATTCTATTTCGAGTCATCTCTTGCGTCGAAGCATCTCATGATATTTGATGGAGAACATCCAACAGTTTATCTCCTTATACAAACTGTTCACATCTTGAGTCACATTTAATGAGTATTTCCGGATCAAACATACCCGCCGGAATACACTTCATGCTGACTATTGCATTCCCTCAGCTGGATACGTAAAGGTTGAACAGTTATTATGACTGTCGACGCTAGCATGCCAATGGACACCTACCTGAAATGTCTCCTTTCCGATCAGGTGGGTTTTCATCGGATAAACTAGATCCTCTTATGGAATTTGGTCTTTAATTTTTCGGAAACTTCCAGCGTCAAGCATCTCAATCACCTATAACAAACGATACGCATTTCATTATTATGTGCATGGCAAATCATCTGGAAGTGCATCATGAGCATAATCAGACGCAACTCTTACAGCCCTTTGCCGCTTCTTTGCAAGAAGACGCAGCCCTTCAGAAAACCACTCCTAGAACGCAAAAAATTTCAGCGTGGCACAAAAAGTTCTGATGCCAAGAAGAGAAATTTTTGGAAACCGCCAGATATCTTAAGAATTCAATCCCGCCTATGCACTACGTTTTGGTGGCATCTGGGAAAGTCTCATCCATAGCGTTTAAAATTCCGTCTTTGGGCAGCATTGGATAAAACGTTCTTACAGATGCTACTTTGAATTATTTTATGTGCAAAATTGAAGAGTCTATGAACGCACGACTCATCGCGTTTTTTCGTCTTCCCCAAACAATCTCGAAGCCCTAGCCTCAAATCATTTCACTCTACAAATAAAGTTAGCCAGCACGCTTCTAAGACACATTTCACAGGCATCAACTTTAATAAAGCAGTAGAATTTTGTACAGCAGTATTCATATTATGTTTAGAAACGCCTTCTGAAAGTGTTCATCCCAACTCTGCACCCCGGTCAGAAATGGACAACCCGTCTCCTTGAGGATTATGGGCACTGGGTTCCCCAAAAATACAGATTTTCATCAGCTGATCATGTAATACGACAAGATAACCTTAAAACCCGCCGTGGAAGTGTTCAAATCCCAACAATACGTCTCGCCCTTATTTGTCCAGACTTCTACATTCAACAACCCGCACCAGAATAGAGCATTCAGCCTGTCAACCTATATTACCCTCTCCAACGTCGACAGCATGAAAAGTACATGAGAAAGAGCATGCCAGCGTAACCTTCCAAAATGAGTTCCGATATAATCCAACGACAAAACTCCTATACTATAAATACGTCTTGCATGACAGTGACACCGAATATCTAACAACAGTTTGTTTTACCGGGATCATTTTCTTATTATGTTTGAAACAATTTTTTTAGGCTCTCTTCTTCTGTATGCGTGATTGTGTAAGCAAGTACACTGCTCCAACTTGCAATTACTTGAATACAGAAAACGACTGGCCAATCTTATTTGACAATAATCAACTACAACAAGCAAAAACTACTTTCATTAGCAGACAGCAATGACGATCCGATCTCCTTAACTCACCAGATCTGAAGTCTGCAGTAGCAGCCATCTCATGTCGACAAGGATCAACCAGCAGACTTCATATTGCAATTAAGAAGCCGATACTTTGAAAAGTTACCTCAGGAAACCAGATTAATTTCATCTTGACAGCCTACGAACGTCATCTCTACAGCTGACAACTTCAACTTAGACAGCCAATTTGACAAGCTAACAGACTCGGATCGACATACTTTAGGATTAAACCAAGGACAACCCAGCCACATCCATCCTGATTTTTCGTTTTTAATTTGCAATTGCAAAATAGGGCCGACTGCAGTGATGACCAAACAGCATATCTTTTTTGAAAAAGTTGCGACTTTTTGTTTGTTTCATTCACAATTTATTGCATGTGTGACTCGATTTAGAACAAAAAAAAAACGAAGTACAGACTCACCTCTCACGTTTGTCTAACGATCGAGTTGCATTCCAAAAAAAATCTTTATGTTTTATTTTTGCAATGCACTCCGATTATAACTACGCCCTATCGTCCTGTATTGTTTTGTAGTTAGGCAATTTGGGTACTTTCATAAGTTTCATGACTTTCATAATGTCGTATTTTCGGCGCGGAACACGTTTATGGGTAAGACGGTTTGAGCAAAACGTACTATCTTTTCTCTTTTAAACTGCTCAGTTTCAGTAACGATAGTCATGTAGTTCGCTAGACGTAATTGGGAAAAATTTTCTTTCTCAAAAGACGTAATTTTGTCGAATATGTCTCTATGAACAGCCCAAAAATGGCGTTTGGCGCTCCTTAAAAAGCAACTATTTTTCAAGTTTTTAGTTTTCTTTGTCAAAAGACAGTGCCTGCAGTGCCACCAGTCTTCACCAATTTCTTTTACCAACAAACATTCTCCCTGCCAAGCCTCAGTTTCGTTAAGTTTAGTGCGTCCCATCCAAAACAAGTTTAAACAAGACTGCTCGTATCAGGGCGAAGCCCTGAATGTTCCGACATCCGTTTAACGTTTATGGAGTAGTAATAACATAAATATCATTAACAAATTGATTGTAAAAACAATTCTAAAATTTGAAATTTTTCTATGAAAATCATCCTCCACACGCCATATAAACTACAAAAGAACAGATGACGCTCCTTGTAACAAATCAATTATGGCAAATAAGCTTCTTGCAGATAATTTGGAACAATTTCTGAGACGGATTAATTCTCCGCTTACGCGTTAATAGCGCGAAATATATCGCGCGTTAATTGTCCCGAGTTGGCCAAAATGACAACCTTTAAACCTCCATAAATTTAGGCAAAATGATCACAGGTAAAATATCTTCTCAAATTTAAGCTCAGTACAACAATACGTTCTGATTGATAAAAAAAAATTTCGTCAAAAATGGCTAGGTAAAAAGTCGAAATTTGTCTGAAGAAAAAAAAACCCACTTCGAGCACAAATATTCCGTTACTTTCGTATCGAAAGTCGGAACAAAACAGAGCTAAGAAATAGAATCGTTCAACAAAGTTAATTGTATGTGCAGTATTCGAATGTTCGTAATCCCTTGCATATCTAATCAATGTATTGCACTAACTTGATGACGCACGGGTCATGACGTCTTGATGTAGAAGCGAGCGTGACGCCATGACGTCATTACTTGCGCTTAGTTTTCAGATAGCTATAAAACGTGCCAAAAAGTTAGCGAAAATCCAATAAAGAGCTAAGAAACCCTATTTTTATTGTCAACATTTTTTTTCCGACTTTCGCAACGAAAGTAACGAAATATTTGTGCTCGAGGTGGGTTTTTTTTCTTCAGACAAATTTCGACTTTGTAACTAGCATTTTTAGCGGTTTTTTTATCATTCGAAAGATATTGTTGCTCTGAGTTTAAAAATGATAAAATATTTTACCTGTGATCTTTTTTTGTAAAGTTATGGGGGTTTAAAGATTGCGATTTTGGTCAATTTGGGATAATTAACGTGCGATATAATTCGCGCTAATATCAAGTAAGCGGAGATTTAATCCGTCTTAGAAATCGTTCCAAATTGGTTAAAGGACTCTTATTCGCCATAATTGATTTGTTACTAGGAGCAAAATTTATCACTTTGCACTTTATATGGCATGTGGGGAGATGAATTTCAAAAAAATTGTCGAATTAAAAAAAAAAAATCAGTTTTTTTATTAGATTTCATTTCTAATTTTTTCATGTTATTACTGCACCATAGACCTTTAGGGGCAATCGGAAAATTCAAGGCCTTGCCCTGATACGAGCAGTCTTGTTGCAATTGCGATTTAAACCGCGCTGAATTTTTTGTTTATTTCTTGGTTTATTTATTGTATCCAATAAATTTCCAATATATCTTTTTTTTTTTATTTGGTCATCACTGGCCCGCTGTTAGAGCACTGTTTTATGCACAGTCTCAACAACATCAAGGCAAATATAAGTCGCCTGCAAAGATCTATGCAACGACCAAAAACAAAAAAGTGATCAACACGCAAGTGAATTTGACTTGAATTTGGGTGAAATGGTTTGAAGTGAATTGACTTAAAATTGGGAATACGAAAGCTTGACACTGTTATAATTCCAAAAACAAGGAAGCTAATTAAACAGAAAATCTTAATTTATAGCAAATTCTATACATTTTGATTATGCAAAAGTTAATAAAAATCCTAGTCAAAAAGGATACCTAGTTCAACCAGGTCGAAGTTTGCAGTAACCAGAGGAATACGTGTTTTTCAACTGCTAAGTATCAAAAATTATCTCTACCTGCTATGACCATTCCGGCTATGTTGAGTCCGTCGCTTAGCTCCGCCCATTCCCACAATCCCGCTTGCTTCAGCGAAGGGTTGAGAGTTGATCTGGCTGTAGACATGCATGTAGTTTCCGAAATTTTTCGGCAGGGACTGAAAATGAGTATACAACTGAGTGCGACCAAAAAATCAAAAGCGAAAATTTGAGACTGCATTTGTTTCACACTTGTTTCACATAGCTGTCATTTAAAAGATGAATTGATGCAGGAGCAACTAAGCGACTCATTCTAACAATAAGTTTTGACGTTATAGACTTTCAATGATCGAATGTTTAAAGAAAGGATTTTGCATAAAGTAAAAATTTATAAAGAGACGATTAATAACAGAAAAATTGCTGAAATTTGCAGAAATTTGGGTAGTTCAATCGATCTTTTTAAATGACAGCTATGAGCAGACAAATTTGATTGTCGCTCTTAACTATTGTTGAAAACTTTTCAAAGTCAAAATTAGCAGATTTAATTGCTTAACCAAAAATACTTGTTTAGAGAAAAAAAGGGAAGCTAAAACTTTGCTGCTTTCTGTTTGAGAATGGACATATTAAAGACGTTCAATGGACGCATAAAAATTTTCAACTGCAAAGAGTTTTTTCTTTCGCTAGAAAAAGGTTACCATCCAAGTAGCTGTAAATATTTCCACTGGACCGTTGCTGAAATGCTTATTGTTTCATGTTAACTCAAAGTTGAAACTATACTTGCACCAAAGTTTAAAGCGTATTAATAGATGATAATGGATTTACATAGACAAAACTTGATCTAGATCATTGATTTTTGTGGCAAATTTAGAATCTGAAACGAATTCAAGAATTTCAGCCAAATTTGCCTGCGCGCGCAGAAATTTTTCTAGGTGGGACGGTTTTTCAAAGTGTTCGACCAATTTGATTTTTCGCGCTATCCGACAGTAGTATAAGGACCTCATTTTGCCAAAAATTTCAAAAATCTGGCCAAAAAAGCGTTTTTAGGCACTTTTTGGAAAATTTTGACTAAGAATTTGCGTTTTTTTTCGGCGCCCGCTTGCAATCAAAATTAGTTTTATTGACGACGAAGGCGCCTTTAGAAAACGTTTGAGGTTGGCCAGCTAAAAACGAATGTCGTAAACTTATACCCAGGGGCGGATCTAGGATTTTCTCGAGGGGGGGGGACTTTTTTTTAAGTCGACAAATTGAATTTTCGAGCTCTCCCAAAGCGCTGTTTTGTCCCTATTTTGGCCAAATTTTGTGCGCCGCAGGCAAAATTTTGAAAAAATAGGCCAAAAAAGGCGTTTTTAGGCACTTTTTGGAAAATTTTGACCGAAAAATTGCGTTTTATCGGCGCGGGCTTCCCCCTCAAAATTAGTATATATTGGCGCCGAAGGCGCCTTTAGAAAAGTTTTAAGTTGGTCGGCCAAAACTGGATTTCTTAAAAGTACAAAAGGGGTGACCCTTTGGGTCGGCAGGGGGTCGAATCCCTGAGGAAGGAGGAAAGGCGTCCGAACCCCAATCCCCCCCCCCGCCCACTCCTAAATCCGCCCCTGGTTATATCAAAGGGGGATCCTTTGGAAAAAATTTGGCAACCAGAATTGAAGGGGTGAACCCCCTCCCGGCACGCTGCTGAATGGATTATATGACTCAATATAACAAATTCAAATTGTTGAAAAGTCTTCAAAAAAACCTATTACAATCAATATTATTCATGTTTTTTTGCCATTTAATCTATTGAGTTTTCCAAAAAAAAAGTATGAAAAACAATTATTCTGTACAATAAGTTTAAAACTAATTTTAAAACTTAGAACTACTACTTTGATAAATAGTAACATTAGAATCCATTTTCAAAAGAGTTAATCCAAACTAAGAACTTAAGAAAGACGGACTTTTTAATACCATTGAAACCGATTGCCATCAATAATCAATTAATTATCAATTTTGTTATTAACTGATAATTGTTGAAGTACATTTACTAATAAGTTACTGATATCAGTCTTTCTTAATTTTTTTCAAGTTTTCAGGTAGTCCTTTCTTTTATGGAAGTTCGATCAATCGGAAATGGTGTTATTCATATACCCGCTCTGCGCTCATTTGATCTGTTATTTATTTAATTTTTTTGTAATTTTTTGTTAGCTTTACACTAACCTAGCCCTACTCTTTCCGTTAACAGATCCAGTTTTTCAAGATGTAATTTTTCAAGATTTCGTTTTGAACGATCCTGCAAGCAAATTCGTTTTTTCTTGGTTGCTTTCAATTATGACTTTATCATTTTTTTGAGTTTTTTGGCTTTTGCATTCAGGTGACCATTTCATGGAAAATGTTTTTTTTTCTATTATTTTAATTTGGATACTAGTTGTTGATCGTTTTTTTTGTTTCTTTTTTTTAAGATTGGAATCGATCTTTCCGTACAATGGTTTTTAGAATAATTTATTTTTTTAACTCTCATTTTATATTTTAGCTGTATCCAAGTTTTGTTAACTATGAGCTTAGAAAACAAATTACAGTTTTTTGGTATAGCTTTCAGGAGCTGTAAAAGGCAACCAATCACCTGTTCACAACTATTTTTCAACTCTTGTTTTTTTTTCAGTTTTTTGCCACAAAACTCTATTCAATAAAGTCTCATGGTTATCCCAACGTTCCAGTTACCCAAAAATTCACAATTTAAATCTTTGAACAAGTTTTTGTCTTTTGATGAAAAAACCGCCTCAATTTTTACCGCCTCGTGATCTGCATTGATCATCACCGTCGAATAAAAATTAGTAAATTATTATTGTATTTTTTTGATTTACTGCTTTTTATTATGCAGCTACTATCTTTTTTCTATCAAATTCCAAAAAACCGGCAACTTCAAATCGCCAATTTCTGTAGGCTTTAATTTTAACTAGAACATTTTATTTTGTAAATGGTCAAGAAACTTAAAATTAATCATTTGGAAAGCTTCAAAACAAAAGTTTCATGAGCAAAACTTCTCCCCGCTGATTTAATTTTAGTGGTCGGAGTTTGAGTTTCGTTCAAAGTCAGTTTCTTAGTTTTGTTATAAGAATTAGCTTCGCTTACGTAGATAGGAACACCTAAACCAAGTCTTTCATTTTCACTGTTTATGTAGAATGATTGTTTGGTAATGTGAAAAATCCATATTCCAAAACATCTTTCAACTACATTTCAGAATTGCGGTTGATTAGTTTTACGTTCAAAAAATTTATGGTTTTTGGGTCTATGATCAAATGGCTCTCAAAGTCACGTACTAGTTAATTTCCCGACATTTTTCTAATGAATTTTTGATCGATTTTTAAATCACCGGCAAATAATTTCAAAGGCAGTTTTTCAGTTGTCATTTTTTTTCTGTTTTACATCAAATGATTTAAAAACAGATTGCTGGAAATTGCAATCTTATTCAAAGTATTTATTTTTGTTAAAGTTCAATTCTGTTTCTTTTTTCAATTTTCAATCAGTTATGTTTAACCAGTTCTGCTTTATCTACGACAATTTTTAATTCCGGTTACAAAAAAGCAATCAAAAAAATTTAATCAAAAAAGCCAATTCAACAAGCTAATTAAATGAAAAACAATCCGAAAAATAGTCGCTGAAGATTGCAATTAGTCGTTTTCTTGGTCTTTTTTTTGCTGAAGGTTGCAACTTAAAGATCGCTCATTGGTATATAACTGAAAATTTTTAATTGTACTGAATTTTGTTTAGCACTGAATAAAAATGTTTTTCAAATTAGACTTAGAAAATAGAAACAAACGCTCGCTTCTATGCGAAACGTAGAATTTACAATTGGCTTTGAGGAAGAAAAATTTCATCGAAAATTTTGGGAAAACACCCATAAGTTATTAAGAAAACGATAACTTCTCAGCTAAAAATAATTATTTTTTTTTAATGTCAGCACCTCCGTTCATTCAACCGATGTAACTATATTAACCGAATCAAAGGTATTAACTCAAAATTTCAGTTTTGAGTGCCTGCCCTTAAATGCAACAAACTAGAGTTCATTTTTCTGCATTTTATACTTGTCTCCTTAATTTTGATATCGGGTGGTCCACATTTCGAATTGGTCACCCAAAAAATCATGCGTTGTTTCATGATTGCATTTCCCATAGTTTTTAGATTGTTCACATTGTTCCCTTTTTCATATGAAATTTGCCCTCGGTCATTCTTTTACACAACCAACACGGTGCTATTGCCCTCTGGCTTATGTTTTTTTCAATATGAGGGAGACGCTCGTTCATGTATTCTTTCCGTTAAGTTTGTGGCTTTTTTGTTCAAATTTTTTAGTACTTTGGAAATTGTCAGTTTACCCTCTAACCTGACAAATTTCATTATAACCAGGGTCAAACCATAGCGTAGATTTTCATTAGTTGGCGTAATATGGTACGCACTCAATGGGCTATCGGTAACCTTAGTGTATCGCAATTCGCGTAAAATTACCAGCAAATCATAAGAATTTTTTCCCTAAACATCAAACAAATTTTTTTAAATGAAATAGAGGGTTTTTGATTGGAATCAAATAAACCCTTAATCTTCTTTTTTTTCTGAAAGTTCGCCCTAACCAGATATGAAATCGCTTGGTGTCAGCAGCAAGGCCTCTCTTATCCGTAATCGGATTGATCATACCTTTCAATTGATTTGACAAAAAAAAGAAACTTTGTTCAGAAAAATAAGCAACAGTAGTTGAAAATGATATCATTGAAAATGTCTTTTTATTAATTCAAGCAACGCAAAAAGTCGGCTGCTCAAATCTTTAAAAAAAAAATTGCATCTGAAGGTCTATTAAATAGGTAACTTAGCTACCCTTTATTCTCTTTTTGATTCTCACTGTTGGCTTCAAAATTATCAAATTTGTATATTGTTTTTGTTAATTTCTTCCTTTGTGCCTCAAAATTTTTTCAGCAAAGTGTTTGAAAGGGAATTGTAAACGGGCTAAAATTTTTCTCCTTTTAATTCGTTTTTCGAAGTTATATTCGAGAGATAGTAATTGATGAGATAGAAAATACTAAAACTTAAACCAAATATTTTTCTCGTTTTAGTTCTAATGATAGTTTCAAAATCGGTATTTTTTTTTGGTCCATTGTTCAAACCTGACTATCTTCATAAATTTCCCTAACATTACGCTATCATTAATTTAAAATCATTCTACAATCAGTAGGTTATGAAAAAGCTTCGAAAGCATAAAACTGTTTCTGAATTTTGATAGATATTTTATCAAAGATACTGAATCAACCAGTACGATGAAATTAATGAAGTTTATTTTTTACTAATCCAAATGAACACTTCAAGTTTTTTTGAACTCTTGTTTCATGTCCTCTCGTAAAAAAGATTGCGCAAACATCTTGGGTAGAAAAAAATAAATTGAGACATTATGACTGCCAAGAACAAAATTCAACGAGGTGGAAAATCAACTGATTTAGATGAACTTTTTTTTCACATTCATTAGTTTTGTTGATAACGACTCAGTCGATTTTACAAATATTATTGTTCCGACTTTCGAAACGAAAGTAACGGAATATTTGTGCTCGGGGTGGGTTTTTTTTCTTCAGACAAATTTCGACTTTTTAACTATCCAATTTTAACGAAACTTTTTTATATCATTCGAAAGCTATTTTTGTCTTGATCCTAAATTTGAAAAGATATGGGGGTTTAAAGATTGCCATTTTGGCCAGTTTGTGACAATTAACGCCCGATGTATTTCGCGCTATTAACGCGGAAGCGGAGATTTAATCCGTCTTAAAAATAGTTCCAAATTGGTTCAAAGAAGCTTATATGCCATATTTGAGTTGTTAATACGAGCAATACCTATCACTTTGCACTTATTATGGCGTTTGGGGGATGTTTTTACAAAAAATTCTCATTTTTTTTTTTAATTTCTATTTTATATTATTAAACTTAAATTTTTCAAGTTATTACTTCTCCATAGACCTTAAAAGGCAGGCGGAACATTCAGGGCGTCGCCCTGATACAAGCAGTCTTGATCAACCTAATTATCTGCTCAGAAAAATCTAGTTCATATTCGCCCAGTAATTCATCTTATCAATTACATTGTCAACATGATACTAACGCGAAAATTTCCAAGTGCAATTTTTATTGTTCGGTACCAGTACCTAACCAATAGACGACAAGCATCTTTACAAGGCCAGCACCGAGTACAAGAAGAAAAAAATAACGATTGGGACTAAATCGAAACTTATGAGAAAAATACGATGGGGTTTTGTAACAGAAAGATTACGACACAAGCAACATCTACTACAAAACATTGTAGACAAGTATTGACACTTTTTTCACAAACCCAAAAATATGTATTTTGCAAGTGCTCAAAATTTGATGTGACATATTTATATCAGATGCATTGGTTTCTCACAATGCTATTCCAACACCGGCTTAACTTTGGATAAATTAAAGATTCAAAACCACCAATCCCAAAAAATTTTTTAGCCACGTATCCAAATTAGCTTTTTTCCATTAAATGAAACTATATTGTTTTCATATCAAAAGTTTAAAAGTTTATATTAGCTAGGATGCTGTGATTATCTTAAAATTAAGATCGTGCATCCAGATTCGGCATCACTCCTGCAAAAATTAAGATCGTGCATCCAGATTCGGCATCACTCCTGTATACATTCTTTTGCTGCATTTATAGTGCTAAAATCTAACCAGCCTCGAAAACTTTCTTTAGTCAGAAACATGATTTTCATGCAAAATTATAATATAAACGTAACGGTACAGCTCAGCGGATATCTATAGTAAGTTGAATGAATCAGTAAAGAAAAGTGTTAATATAGTAACAGACTTGATATTTTGAGGAAGTAAAATGTCCCTATTTAGGGCTAAACTAACCAAAAGGCATCAAAACCCCTATCTAGAAATGAAAACTACTATAATAGAGGTTATAGCAATACACTGTTTATTTAAATTATCCGGACAACACGCACAAAATTTGAAATGTAAAACAAATTTTTCTCAAACTTGGTTGACTTCAGGTGAAAATGATGGAAACAAAACTCTATGCAGTGGTTTTCGGTTTGAAAAGCCTTTTAAAATTATACGAAAAATAAAAATGCCAAAATAATTATCTTCAATATTTTTTGGAGAAATTCCTTCTCAGAATGTTTCTTTTGTTGCGCCAATTATTATACGACTTAGTCAAGTTGCTCTAAATTTTTGTTCTCCTGGAAATATTTAAACAAATCCTACTTCTTCATTAAATTTAAGTTCACGCTTAAATTTAATTTCGAAATTTTTCTTATGGAGAAATTCCTTCTCAAAATGTTTTATTGTTGCTCAAATTGAGTCAGGCTGTTACAGATGCATTAATTCCTCCTAATTTTATCGAGAAAACTTCTTCATTAACTAAAGGTTCACGCTTAATTTTAATTTCAATGTTTTTTTTTGTGAAATTCCTTCTCAAAATGTTCGATTGTTACCAAAATTGTTATACGATTTAGTCAGAATGTCCCAAATGTAATTGTTCTCCTTTATCTTTTGAGCAAACTCCTACTTCTATATTATGTTTAAATTCACGCATTTGGGAGAGGGCGAGGTGAGTTTGAAAAAAGATTCGAAAGTTGAATGAATTTTGACAAGGATTTTTGTCAACTGCCCGGTCGTGGTAAAACTTTTAAATTCAAGTGTAAAAAAATCGTAAAGTTTTATATGTATTTCCAAAAGATTTTTTTTATAAATCGATGTATATGCATCCATTCATTATGTTTTATCGTGTTCCATTTTTTATTGTTCCAAATCTTCTGTTCTCAATCTATCTTTTGATTTTGCTCGACCTATAAATTGAATTTGCTTAACTTATTTTCCGACCGTGGTCGACCTATGTTTCGTTTTTGCTCAACCAATGATTTAATTGTGCTTGACCCACATCTTGACTTTCTCGACAGAAATCGTGTATTTTTAACTGTGCTCGACTTATGTTCTGACTTTCTGGACTATCGAATATCATATTTTCATTTTTTATTCGCCATCATGGAAAACCACCTTTGGGCTGTCTTCAAATGATGCGAAGATACATTTCCTCTCTGTGCAAAAATTATATCGATGAGTCTTTCGAAGATTCGGTTTTTTTGGTGTATTAAAAATAAATTTTTTTGAGGTTATTGTTTTGAAATATTTAGAGTGGTTTGTGTGAAAAATTCCTGCAATCAATCAATTTTTTCCAAGTTGAGTTTTAAAACTGAGTGTTCCTTATAATTGAATCAGAAAAATTTAGAGCAGCATTTTTTTGGAAAAAAACTCGAAAAAACTCAAGAAATACCAAATTTAGCCGCGCATAGGCACAAATGTGATTTCAATGAAATTATTTAGGTAAGCGGATTTTTTTTCATTTTTTTATTGAAAATCTTTGTTCAACCTTCAATAAAAGGGTGAAAAATATTTTCAAAACTTTGAAATCCGCTCAACTGAATAATTTCATTGAAGTTACATTTGCGCCCAGGCACGGCATAATTTGGTATTTTTTGAGATTTTTTCGAGTTTTTTTTCCAAAAAATGGATGTTCTATTTGTGATCATAGAAATAATAGAAAGATACAATAAATCAAAGAACATTGAAAATAAAGAGGAGAGCAACACTTTTCTTCCAAAAACCAAAAAACAAAAACCTCGTCTCCCAAAAACCATCTTCCGAAAACCAGAGTCATCAGAAAATGTTTTGTCTGAGAATGGAATGACCGCTGCAAAAATTGCAAAATAGCGATATGGAACGCACGCAACGTGGGGTTTGGATTTCTAATCACAGGGGTGGATCAAGGATTTTCTCGAGGGGGGGGGGGCGGATTTTCAAACAATTTCGAAAATTTTGTCGACCAAATTGATTTCTCGAGCTCTCCCAAAGCACTGTTTTGTCCCTATTTTGGCAAAATTTTCTGCGCCGCAGGCAAAATTTTGTGAAAATAGGCCAAAAAAGGCGTTTTTAGGCACTTTTTGGAAAACTTTGACCGAAAAATTGCGTTTTTTCGGCGCGCGCTTGCCCCTCAAAATTAGTATATATTGGCGCCAAAGGCGCCTTTAGAAAAATTTTAAGGTTGGTCGGCCAAAACTGGATTTTTTAAAAGTACCAAAAGGGGAACCCTTTGGGTCGGCAGGTGGTCGAATCCCTGAGGAAGGGGCGTCCGCCCTGAGAAAGGGGCGTCTAGAATCCAAAATCCTCTCGATCGTAAATGGACGAATAGAACAAAGATATACAAATCTAGTTCAAGCAGGTGATATGACGAGCCGACGCTGCTGCAGATACAAGGCTTTACCTCATTGGGAACTAAAACGCGTGTCATTATCTCGAAAGTCTTTAAGTTAACTACACAAAAACAACTTGATTAAAAAATGCGGACGCTCTTTTGTCAAAAAAAATTTCAGCCGGACATAAAAGCGTTGATGCCTTGGCCATTACATGCATTTGATGCCTTGACCTAAGCCGTCGTAAATTAAACTTTATTCGATTAAATAGGTTTTGAAGATTGCTCTTCAGATAATGAACTAAATCGGAATCTTTTGATATCGTAAAAATTTTGATCTTTTCATTTTGAGTAAAGTAACTTACAATCACCGAATTCAGAAAAACGTCATTCAATCAACTAAAACCATAAAAAGAAAAAATGACGATAAAAACTATCTATGAGAAAAGTTCTCGTTAGCTTGTGACCTTTCACAGAACTAATTTTTGTTGTTTTTTCTTTAGTGCCAATGTTTTGAAAGTCGATTGGTTGAAATTAATTTACAAATATCAAAAAATTCAAAAGAAAAATAGCAATAGCAGAAATTTTCTTGAAAATTAACTTAATGGCACTTCACAAACTAATTATCATTATTCTGTGCACCATCTTGAGTTTATTGAATATTTTAAAACCAAGTTATAAACTAATTGGTTTTTTTTCAGAAAAAAAACAAACAACGAAAAAGCATGTCTTAGGTCTTCCCCCACCACATTTAGACAAAAAACCAATTAGTTTATAAATTAGTTTTTTTTGTCTAAATATGGTGGGGGAAGGCTAAAAAAAAATTCAATCACCAAAAATATTACAAGAAAAAAAAGGCGACGAGAAATTTTTCACTGAAAGTTTGCCATTGCTTGATGAATTTTCACGAAACTGATTATCAGTATTTTTACTGTACCATGATAGTATTCAACATGTGTTGATACGCAATCCATATGTCAGATACTGCTGAAACTGTACATACTTTGCAATTACATTATTTAAGCCCTCATTTAACGGGCACTGATGAAAGTGTTTTTGATCAATTTAAATTTATCTATAAACAATTTTTGGTCCATCAGAATCAACTCAATATTTAAAATTTGATTTGAAATAAATCGGTTTGAACTTTTTAATAAGTAAAATCAAAATCGAACGCGCAGATATACAATTTGTAGCTTCAAGCAATTCTCAAAATTTTAAATTTGTTCTGCTCCAAAAATTGAGGAAAAAAATCTACTCAAAAAAAGCTACTCTTTAATAGTAATCATCAGTCTTTTATGAATTTTTTTTTACCGCAATTCATTAATTTCAGAGGGCTCCTTTCATGTTTTTGTTTGTACTCAAGATTCCCGCGGGCACAAACGTAAGGGTAAAAAAAATGCTGTCAAAATCATTTTTTGGATCAACAATTTGTCGCAGATTTACAAAGCAAGTGAAAAAATCGAAAGCTTCACATAAAGAAAAACAACTTTGCAACAACAAAAATTTACTTAGGTATTGGGCAGAAAACAATTTAAATTGTAAATTATTTGTTCTGGGTTTGAAAATTGTTTCAAAAGCTGACTTAGACTGATTTCAATTATTTCAGAGAAACATTTACTATAACAAAAACAAATTGCTTGCTGCATGAGAGTTTCTATAAAATCATCAAAATTAATTTCAACTTGATTTTGAAAATTTTCATCAATTTTTTTAAAAATGAAAAATGAATAGTTTAGTAAACTTCCAAGGGCAGTCGGAACATTTAAAACCTGCCTCGTGTTTGTTCGTTGGCTGCGTTGTATTAAAAATTCGACTGTATCAAAAATTATATTTGATTCAGCAATTTACATTCAACGCTTCTTTAACAATTCGAATATCCGAACTTGCTCAATTCAATATTACGCATAATTTTTGAGCAACAAACAACCAATTTGAGCAAAAACAACATTCTGAAAATAATGAGAAATAAGTAGCTTTCCTCAACATTTTCAGCGGCTTATTTAAAATCAAGTTGCAACAATTGAAAATCTGAACTATTAGATGCTTGTTGCTCAAATTTAAACATTTTTCTAGTCAAAATAAAATTAAAATTGATTCAAATTTCGTTCAAACGTATTTTACAAATTCTCCTCATACACTATGCATGGAAAATAAAATCATGCATATAGCATCTAGCGAAACATGATTCCTAACAGCTGAGTTCAAACCAAATTGGAACAATCTCTTAGCCGGTTTATATTACCACGTTTTACATGCGGGAAAAATTATTGTGCATAAGCTGTCCGAAATTGACAAAACTGGCAATTTTTATAGCACCAATATTAAGAAAGTTGATCACAGTTAAAATGTTTTTTTTTTCGAATTGAGTTCATGAAATCATCATTTTCCAAATAAATCTCCGTTCAAGAGGGCCCAGAAAAAAACTACTTATTCAGCGGTTTATTGTTTTGACTTTCGATACGAAAGTAACGGAATATTTGTACTCGGGGTGGGTTTTTTTTTCTTCAGACAAATTTCGATTTTTTAACTAGCCATTTTTGACGGAATTTTTAAATATCATTCAAAAGGTATTGCTGTCAAAAATATTTCACCTGTGATCTTTTTTCGTAAAGTTAGGGGGGTTTAAAGATTGCCATTTTGGCCAATTTGGGACAATTAACGCGCGATATATTTCGCGCTACTAACGCGTAAGCGGAGAGGTAATCCGTCTTAGAAATCGTTCCAAATTAGTTTAACGAAGCTTACTTGCCATAATTGATTTGTTACAAGTAGCGAAATCTATCTTTTTGTACTTTATATGGCGTGTGGGGGATGATTTTTATTTTAAAAAATTTCAAATTAAAAAAAAAGTTTCAATTTGTTTTATTACTTTTACTTTTTTAATGTTATTACTGCTCCATGAACCTTAATAGGCAGTCGGAGCATTCAAGGTTTCGCCTTGATATGAGCAGTCTTGTTCTGTTTGATTGTGAAAACCCCAGATTACTCTAAATAAAAACCCAGACAAATGGGATATTTACAAAACAGACACATACACAACAGTCCAATACAAAACAGTCCATAAAAACAGGAAACTCAATTCAGCAACAACTTAAACTCTCAGTAATTTGCTGCTTGTTGCTGAAAAAACTTAGATTACTCTAGATAGATACCCAGACGTATTTCGTTCAAACGTATTTTACAAATTCTCCTCATACACTATGCATGGAAAATAAAATCATGCATATTGCATCTAGCGAAACATGATTCCTAACAGCTGAGTTCAAACCAAATTGGAACAATCTCTTAGCCGGTTTATATTACCACGTTTTACATGCGGGAAAAATTATTGTGCATAAGCTGTCCGAAATTGACAAAACTGGCAATTTTTATAGCACCAATATTAAGAAAGTTGATCACAGTTAAAAAATTTTTTTTTCGAATTGAGTTCATGAAATCATCATTTTCCAAATAAATCTCCGTTCAAGAGGGCCCAGAAAAAAACTATTTATTCAGCGGTTTATTGTTTTGACTTTCGATACGAAAGTAACGGAATATTTGTACTCGGGGTGGGTTTTTTTTTCTTCAGACAAATTTCGATTTTTTAACTAGCCATTTTTGACGGAATTTTAAAATATCATTCAAAAGGTATTGCTGTCAAAAATATTTCACCTGTGATCTTTTTTCGTAAAGTTAGGGGGGTTTAAAGATTGCCATTTTGGCCAATTTGGGACAATTAACGCGCGATATATTTTGCGCTACTAACGCGTAAGCGGAGAGTTAATCCGTCTTAGAAATCGTTCCAAATTAGTTTAACGAAGCTTACTTGCCATAATTGATTTGTTAAAAGTAGCGAAATCTATCTTTTTGTACTTTATATGGCGTGTGGGGGATGATTTTTATTTTAAAAAATTTCAAATTAAAAAAAAAGTTTCAATTTGTTTTATTACTTTTAATTTTTTAATGTTATTAATGCTCCATGAACCTTAATAGGCAGTCGGAGCATTCAAGGTTTCGCCCTGATACGAGCAGTCTTGTTCTGTTTGATTGTGAAAACCCCAGATTACTCTAAATAAAAACCCAGACAAATGGGAAATTTACAAAACAGACCCATACACAACAGTCCAATACAAAACAGTCCATAAAAACAGGAAACTCAATTTAGCAACAACTTAAACTCTCAGTAATTTGTTGCTTGTTGCTGAAAAAACTTAGATTACTCTAGATAGATACCCAGACTAGGGGCATATAAAAGACAGTCCATACAAATTAATTCAAAACAAAACCAGGTCTAAAAAATCAGGAAACGACAAAAACAGTCCACAAATTCCGGAAACTCAGTTTGCAAATAATTCAAACTTTCAGTAATTTGCCGCTTGTTGCTGAAAAAATCCAGATTACTCTCAATAAATAACGAGACTAATGGGACATACGAACCAGTTCAATACAAAATCTTTTCTATAAAATCGTGAAACAAACAAGAAAATTCCAAAACAAAACAGTCCGGTTTAAGGATGCCGCGGCGATAACCGGCTCTGCATTTCGTATAAAGTCTTACCCTCTGTTGGCAAGCTCACATTATGTAAGCTTCCAACACTCGACCTACCAACTTTTAAAAGCAATTATCACTTGCGACTTCACTTGTTTTTCGACTGTTTTGTATCGGAGTGTTGTACAGGCTTGAGATTAATAACCAAATTAGTCATTTTTGCAAAAAAAAGAGTAAAATGAAACGCCAAACCGCTTGCAGCCAACTTCGAGTTAAGAATTTTTAACTGATCACAATTTCTGTAATAATACATACACGTGTAACGAAAATTAACACAATTAATTGGATGGCTAGTTGAAAGATTGCTGATTTATAATAAACGAAAAAGTAAATGTTTTATCTCAAAACAAATCGAAATATCTTGAACAATGCCAAAGACAAACAAAACGACATGAATGTTGAAAAAAAAGACTCAGTTGAATCAGTAAAAGAATTTACCGCGCCAAAAATAAAACATCAAACAAAAAGTTAAAACGATGCAGCAATCAAAATGACAATTGAAAAATTGCCCAAACAATTTTAGTTTTGCACTCAATGTTAAATCAGAACAATTGAAACATTTCTTTTGTTTATTTTTATTTTGACAAAACTCTCTGTCTCCTAACTCAACAGTGGCGCCATGTTTATGAAGCAAACAGGCAACGTTTTCAAACCAATAACAAGACTGCTCGTATATCAGTGCAAAGCCCTGAATGTTCCGACTATCCCTGAATTCAAATCGAATAGTTTTTGGGAAAAGAATAATTTTGGACAATATCAAAGTGTAAAGTTTTGAGTCGTACGAAATTAATACGACCATTTAGCTAGCCTCAATTCAATTGGGAACAATTTTGTTGTGCGGGATAATTCCCCGCGCATAAATAACTCGCGTTACGCTCTCAGAATAATGAATAACTCTTCAAATTGCGCATAATTTAATCCAGAACATTTTCAAACTTTCCGAAAAATAATTCCGAGGTAAAATATCGTTTTAGATTTGAACTCAAGAAGTTGATATCTTCAATGGCGTTTAAAAAAAATTTTGTCGAAAACTATTTTGGCGATCGGCGAAAATTGACTGAATAAAAAAACCACACCGAGCTTAAATAATCCGTATTCTTTCAAAGTCGGAACAATAATTCAAACGAACTTTACTGAGCCAAACCAACTCATCGAAACTCTAAGTAGCACTAATAGTGTTAAAATGACTATTAACATTCGTTTTTTAAAAGATCTTAAATCTGATTTGTGACGCACTAACAGATAGGCCATTTGGTGGCTAAGCAAAGGCTATAAATTTTTCTTTAATTGTGATTCGTTCACTAAGATTTTATCAATTTTCCTGATATCTCAACTAAGGTAGCAACAGGGAGATCTTTATTGTTCCGATTTTGAAGAAAGTGACGGACTATTTGTGATCGAGATTTGTTTTTCTCCAGACAACTTTTTGATTTTTAACCCCATCCGAAAAGTAAATTTTAACCCCATCCGATTTTTAAATTACACCATCCGAAAAGTATTGTTGTCTTGAGCTCAAATTGAAAAAGATAGTTCATTAGAACGGTTCTTCGAAAATTAATGGCGGTTTGAATATTGCCTTTTTGGCCAATTTGGTATGATTGACGCGCAGTAAATTTCGTGCTATTAATGCGTTAGCGAAAAAAATATTCGCCTTAGGAATCGTTCTAATTGGTCGATTCAATACTTTGCAGCTTGGAAAAAATATTTTACATAGCTAGTGGGGATAGATTTCGAAAAGCTCAAACAAAAATTCCTTCCGAGTTTTTTTTAAACGATTGGTTTTCCACTTTTGAACATTTTGAAGCAAAAAGGTTGGCTCATAGAAATGAACGAAAACAAAAACTATTAAATAATTTATAGCAAAAAAAATTAAAATTCAAATCTAAAATCAACTTAAATTTACATTACGAGACCAAACTGTGTATTTTGTGAATTGTAAATTTTAACATTTTAAAGACTTGTTTTACGATTTCAGAGACATAAAAACAGTAGGATCTCATTGAACCGCATACTTGGAAAGAACTAATCGATTTGTACTATATACATCATGCGTGTCTTGCTGGAAATAATAGCATAGCGTACTTGCAGCGAGTATCTGCGGGCACGAAGTTTTTCATATGAATCGGAGCAAATAACTGGATCATTCGGATCATTGATAAACGCAGCTTATTCACGCAAGTTTACATGATTGGTCGTATAAGGGTTCCGGCTGCCTTTCTATGTATATAAAATGATTTTTTTTGTAAATCGAAAAATTTGCAAAAAAGAAAGGTTTTTATTATTTATCATTTTTAAAGGTAATTATTCCACCACTAGCAATATCAAAAACAAATTTCTCTTTTAGCCACAAATAATTTGACCCAATTAAATTAATTTTGTTTATTTTTCTTAAGCGTTTTTTTAAAATTGGTAAATAGCGTCCCTAATTATCCTAATTGGGTCAAGTTTGCAATTTTCCTACCCCAATAACCGGGGGTTGAGAAATTAGACGATAAGCAAATTAGACAGAGGTACTTAAAAGGAAAGTAGATGGTTTTGCAAAACTGCAATTGTGAGAAAATAGACGAAAGTGAGAGAAATTAACTTTGTTTGCACACAAATTCAAATTGCGTTATCAAAATAAAATTGTTTGTAGACAACAGTTCAATTTCGGTGGCCAAAAACTTTCCATTTTAATCATGCATAAATTATTCAATTCAAAACTCTCCTGTATTATTTATATTTGACAGTTTATGCTCATTTAAACTAATTGTTTTGATAGGTATTGACATTTTATGTACTTTTTTTATTTGTGAAACTTGAATTTTATGAAAAAACTTTGTTGGCCTTTTCTTTTTCATAGCTATTTCGTCTAAAATGCTAGATCTGTAAAAATTAAATTCCGTCTAATTTCGTTTTTGTAGTATCCGTCTAATTTGCTTATCGTCTAATTTCCTAGGCACCCCAATAACCCTATCAGAAACATTCGCAATGATTTTTGTGATTCAGAGCTCAAGAAATTACTGTTTTAAATGGCAAGGAATTTCATCAGATCAATTAAACTACCCTAATCACATGGGCTATGTCTTTTTTATCATTTACTGAAAAATAAAGTCAAAAACAAGCTTAATTTTATTTTTCGTCTGATGAAGTTATTCGAAAAACGTCAAAAGTTATGAACTTTTAAACAAAAATGTGATCAAAAGATATACTTTTCAGTGCTTCACAGAACAACATCTTCCGGTCAACTTGATCATCCCGTTCAGAGAATTTTTCGATACATTTAATTGTCGCCAAAAACTGAGTGTGACCCAATAATTGCGATTTTCACTTTTCAATTGAATGTTGCATTCACTTTCGCACGAAAATGTCATTTTATGTGCGACATGATAAGTACACAGTTGCAGCCTTTAATCCCGTCTTAACAATAAAATGGTCTCTAATCTTGGGGAGAAAACTTTTTGGTAGATTGCTTTATCTCATACTAAGTTTCTCAGCATATCTGACTCTTAGTGAAAAAACCAACTTTTTATCAAACATTCTCCACTTTTTCCTGTTAGTCCTGAGTTAAACCAGCATATCACACAATTAATTTTTTTCGACTGTGAAGCAATGACAAACATTTTTCAAAGAAAATATTTCTTTCATGTTCTAATTGTTTATTTATCTGACGTAACTTTGGCAGAAAATTTCCATTTGAAAACAAGAATTTCTTTTTCCGACCAATTAAACCCAGTACCCGCATACAAATCGGCAGGGGAGCAAAACAAAAAGTTTTACAAGGATCTGCGAAAGCAAAAAAATCAAATGAAAAAAGCTGTCACGCAATTTTCGACACAAAAATATCTGAAACTCCATTCACCCATCCATCGGTCTATCCACGAAGCCATTGATTCATCCAGCCATCTATATAGAGCATAGAGCATTTTTCCGTCATTAAGCCAACCATCTATCTAGAGTTTCATTCATCAAGCAGTCCATACATCAAGTTATACATCGTAATAATTCATCCAAATAAGCTTTTATCCATCGAAATATCTAGCCATCTATTCAACGAACAAGCCACCCAAATAACCATTCTTTGACCAATGACTATAGTTCAAAACATACGAAAAAGATTCCTTCTAAAAGAGTAGTACAATTTCATTTGGAACAAAAAAAAACATCAGACATTGCAAAATTTTTTTGTTGAAATTGCAGATCCAATTATTTATAGTTTGGTTTTAATTGTAGATACAAAACATCAAGTCCAATATGATTCAAGGTATTAGATGTTCGGTAAACTGACTTGTCTAAGCGATGCTAGGTTATTCCACTAGACACTACATGAGTACAAAAAATGTTCAAGAATGTTTTTATTTGTATTTTTTTTATTGTGTGTTCGTATTTTTTTTCAGTAGGCATGTAGCGTTTGTATGTGAGCTTGTTTGCATGTTGGAATACTTGTTTGCATAATTGTTTATTCACAGGTCTGTATCTATATATGTATGTATGATAAAATTTGTTGAGGTAATGAGTTTTTCATGCGCTTAGCATTTAAACATTTAAACTATAAGTGTATGACTAAAACTCAAACACAACTTTTTATTGTCTGTAGTTAGACTTGAAAGAGCTTGACTTTTACTTAGAAACCAAAAATGTACAGCAAATACTAACCTAAACAAGATACTTCTTGAAACTGTATGTATATCACATAAAGGTAGATATTCGTATAGACATATGTTTTTTTTTGTAAAAATATTCGGTATAAACATAGGTAATCACCAGTGTTCGCAATGACTATCTTTTGCTGTTTTTTATTCAATTTGTTTTATTCTTTAGGTATGTGTTAGAGAGTGTTTTAGTTATTCCGAAAGCCGTCTGAAATTTTATCTGTCTGGCTGGAGTTTTCAGGAGTAAACTTTTTTAAACCAAAAGTGGACAAAATATTATACATATAACTGTGACTACCTATGTCTTTCTTTGCATAGTTGTGAAGATCAGTGTAATCGTTTGCTCATATTTTTTATGTTGTTTTTTATGTTTTTGTGTACGTTTTTGTATGTTTTTGTTGATGTATGTGAGTAACAATACCATCTGAGACGTGTTTTTACCTTGAAGTTTGATCACATTTCAACTCCATTTTGTTTTTTTTCCGCTGAAATTTTTAAAACCTTAAAAATTTCTGACTTTGCAAATCTAGTATTGCACCAGATAATATATAAAAACGACACTTGCCTTAAAAACTGCTCAAGAAAGTGCGTATATCTCTGCGTATGTATATGTCATTATGCTCCTTCATTTATAATTTGCACCAGATACTATATAAAAATGAGACTTGCGTTAAAAACAACTCAAGAAAGTGCGTATATCTCTGTCGGATGTATATGTCATTATGCTCCTTTATTTATATTTTATTACAATACTTTTTTGACCTAAATACGCTTAAAATAAATTATGAACAAATGTTTGTATTTTAGAAGTGTAACAACGGCTAAAATTTTCATTCAAACTCTACTTCACTCTCAATTTAATTCTGGAAATTTCAATAGCCTCCAGAAAACATCACTAGTTACTGTATCTGTACTTTATTAAAAGTAAAATGTGTAGTAAGAACTACGTAGAAGAGTGTGTGCCTGTCTGCATATGTAAACTATTAGTGCTCTTGTGTTAAAATTGTGTTCATTTTTTTGTTTGCGTAAGTTTAAAAATGTAAACAAAAGTTATTTTGTATTTCCAGAAAAGAAGCAATCGCTCAAATTATAACTGCAAATCAACCTCAATTTGTTTTTAGTATTGATTTTAGAAACATCAATCAATTCTAGAAAACATAACAAGTTACTGTTGGTACATTTTAAATTTATGTTGGATGTCTTTTTTTTGGTTTTAATGCAGTCAAGTTTTTATCAAAACCTTTTGAAATAGTTAAGGATAACGACAAAACCAATCTACCTCAATCTCTTTTTCAATTAACTGTAATTTTTCAACAGATACTAAAGCAAGCCCTACATAAATGTTTATCTGTGTTTTCGGTTATGTACAGTTTTATTTTAGTATGTGTTTGCATGTAGTCTTTTATGTGCTCAATAAATTAACTTCACATGTGTGATTATAAATAAAAACTTTGACTCAACTCCACATTATTTTATTTTTGATAAAAACCTCTCTGGTTACTGAGATCATATCAGTTACTACGTTGAAATTTACACCTGTTCTTATCTTATGATGGCGTATAAAGTATGTGCTGAAAATTGAACAAATGTTCTTTTTTCCCGTGTTTCTAACCAACTGTTTCAAGCTACTCTATATGGAATTATGATAAAAACAAAATCATTTAAATTTTTTATATTTTTTTCTTAACATTAGATTTGCAGATTTGTATGTAGCTTAGTTTGTATAAAAACATATATTTTTTTCTCAGTTTGAACGGCAGGTATGTTAGTGTCTAGTTTCGTATGCATATTCTGTGTTACAAATTCGGATTATTGCATGTAATTTTTACTTTGTTCGTGTAACAACTTAAAGGTCAAATACACTTCAACTTAAGTCCTTGTTTTTCTAAAATGATTTGGACTAAATCACCTAACAAAATTCTTCTGAAACTACAAAAATTTTACAAAGGATTTGTTTGAGCTTTCAATTTTTTAGTTCATTATATTCATAATTGTATTTATAGTGCGTATTTGTTATGTTTGTTGTGTTTGTGTTTATTTCTTTTGTTCTTATGTATCTCTATGTTTTAGTGTGGTTTCTGTGCGTTTTTTAGAGTGGAAGTGTAAGCGTATTTATTCTGTTTGTTTGAAAAAAAAAATTATGTTCATTTAATTATATGTATTTTGCTCTTCAAAAAACACCTTAAAACATTTTTATTTCTTATTTGCTGAGCTGTCTAGCAGTTTAGGGAAAAAAGCAGATTTTTTCAAGTATCACACGTATATCAGCAAAAAACACAACTAAGATCCTGTACTTTGCTACCCAAGGTGTGTCGAACAACCAAAATTAAAAATTTGAAGCAAGAAAAAAATGGAATCATTTCGAGCAGGTTTATTTAATCGCTACATATCTAACCGAAATACAGTTCTTAATTAACTCAGTTTATCTTATTTTTGGTTTTTGTATGAAGTTTTCTAAACAGCATTGGTTTAAGAACGCCTAATGGGAGTTCTGCTCTATCCTTACAACCCGTTAATACATTTGCTTGAAACGTCAGTAACGCTGCTTTGGTTTTGCTGATCTCTTACAAATCAAAAGATTTCATAGTTAAGTAAAAAGCAATGTAAGCCTGCTGACATGCGTTGAAATATAATCGGTGTTCCTTAATTTAAGTGCCACTATTTTTGTTTGCGTCAGGCCTGCAATCATTAATGGAGGAAACACTTCCTCTCGAGTCCTTCAAATCATTGAGACATGGGCAACCGGTTCAAGGGACAATAGTTAACCCAACACTGCTTGTCGTTTCGCTTCTAAGGAACTCCTTTCTCTGTTGTAGTCACTGATTAACAATTTTCCTGCCAAAAGTGTACGAGCAAAACTTATGCCAAAAAAATAAACAAAAAATTATACCTATGTTTATCTAATTATTAAACTAAAATTTTTTGGTTCCGCAATTAAATTGTTGATTTCTTTTACCCATACTTGTCTTCCTCTTCTTAGGACACACTGCAATTTTTTGTTGACGTGGTAATTGAACTATACCATTTTTAACAGCGGAGGACATGCCCGTGGAGCCTTGCGACCCGCAGCAACGTCAGAATTCATTCCTTTTAACTAAGTTAGCTTTTGTTCAAGAAGTGTGAATCAAAATCAAAACAAAAAATATAAACATTGATTTTTCAAAAAGATGATTTGATCTGATAAGTTATAACAAGCTTATAGATAATCCTCAGGTCACCTGAGTCAGGTGTCCTTCTTTTCTCTTCTAGCGCGTGTTTTTTGCTCGTTCGAGTTCTTTCCTTCTGAGAGGCTAATTTGCGGGGAAAAACGCATGAAGGAAAAAAAAAAAGAAGTAAGATTTCAAGGAACGCTTTTTACCACATACACTTTTTGAAATGATTTTGAATCAAACTAACTGAAAAAAAAAAAACACGCCTAATGAAATGAAAATTGACTGGGCTGCTCGACGCAACGCTCCCGGACGCGTCTACCGCTGCTAGAGATGGTATAGTTACAATATCACCTAATTATCACCTAAAAAACCTTGTTTTCCCGAGCAAAGGGAGACCAAAATAGAACTCGAACGTTTTTCAGAATAGCTTGGAATAAAATTTTAAAATGCGTTTTTTAGATCAGTATTTTCATGTACAACATTTGTTGATTTTTTCTCTGACATACACTTTGCTCCTGCAACTTTTGAAGCAGTGACTGCGCCAGTGGATGTAACTTTTAAGGAGAGTAGTGACAAGAAACGCCGGTTTAACTTTATTGCCCGTTAAATTAATTTGTCATGTCTCAAAAATTTGTAGGATCAATTTGAAATTAGCCAGGGTGATTGATTGCAGGCTTGACGCAAATCAACGAAAGAAATATAGCTTCCACGATCAATGGCTGTATTCAATTGCACATCGGCAGGTTTTCGCGAGCATTTCTCGTGAACTGTGTATTCGAATGATTTTTTTATGTCGGCAAAACCAAACAGGTTTGCAAATTTTCGAGGCGTTACTGAAGCTTCTTCAAATTGAGGTATCTATACAAATGTTATCATCCAATTAGAAGATATTTTTTTTCTCAGAGTTATAAGTGACAGCTGAAGTGAAACCAGCTTCTGATTTTTCTAAGTATGATGCGTTTATACATCTTGATTTGACGTCACAGAACGAGTTTGAAAAAACTGGCACAGGTATTTATATTTCATCTGATGCATGTGTAGTACGTACTTAAATATGCAGATTTCTTCTTCAATCTTCCAAGCAAATCTATAAAAGTATTGGACGTGGCTTACATACATTAGCTGATATTCTATTTTTACTTAGACTGAATATGGTTTGTTAGGAACACAAATAAACATAAAAAACAGCTTACAAACAAATACACACAAAACACAAGTAATCATCTTAGATGACAAACACAGAAAAATCACAAAAAAAAACGCACAATTTTTTAAAAAATCATTAATTAATACGCACATACAGCTAGATGCATTTAAATATGATTTGTAACATGTTTTTCCGATTTTAAAGAGTTCTATAAAGTGATCTAAGCCAGGTTTTTTTCGGAAAAATCATTGTTTAATTTGGTTTCATTTGAAATATCATTTGTATAACAAACATGGAAAAACCTACAAGTTGAAAACCATACTTCAACGCACAGAACATGCATACAAACATAGACACTCACATACCTGCATTTCAAACATAGAAAAAGTGTTTTAAAAAATCTCGAAACACATTAAAATTGTTTAGAAACCTTTAAAATTCCGTGCTTTCTTCAAAAGTTGGTACAAAAACAACTGCAGCCAAAAAAAGCCAGAAATTTTGAGTTTTTTGATGAATTTAAAAAAGGGCGAAAGGAGAAAGAAAAAAGGGATAAAATCTATTTGGTCATTCAATTTCCCCGCCTTTCAACTTTTATTTTGAGAGATACTCGAAGGGGACAGGAAAGCAATCCTTAGAAAGATTCTGTCCTGCTTTTAGAGTGAATCAGAAGAAAAAATTGAAAAGAGTTGGTGATTTTAGAAAGACTACTTCGGATATTAGATCCAACCCTTCTCATGTACCTTTAATTCGACTCTACTGAAAATGGAAGTGACTTTTCATTATTGAGGCTACTTAAGTTTATTCAAAAGGATGGCTTTCCGGACGTTTTGTCTGCTGTGATTTTTTTTGCTTCCAACCGACTACTCGTTATCTATAGAGCACTTTGAAGCGTAATATTGTTTTTGCTATACAAATTGTTGTTTACTTACATCAAATCGTGTAAATTTCTTTCTGTTTCATTCATTTTTTTAATTCTTCGCTTTGGGTCGCTAGAAATTAAGAAAAGCATTTTGGGTTCGTCTCGACTGGAGGTTTCACAGCGGGTCCTTTCAAACAAAAGACGCAACTTCCTTTTTCAAAATTCTGTTTTGCTACAATTTAATTCAAAAATTAAATGGCACTTTGTTACTGATTTACATAGCCGCAAATCTAAAAAAACTAAAGCTTTTTGGTAGCTGCAGCAGTTTATTTTTCTCATTCCATCGCATCATTTTGTTTTTGGTTTTGCTATTTTGACGGCGTCATAGCTTATTTTACACTTCTTCTATCCCATAGAAGCCACAATGCACTTACAAAAAGTTACTCAAACTGACAAAAATGGATTGAGATCAATTTAAGCATAAGAAAAGGAAAAAGTGTTTTTAGCAGAAAAATCGATATACATTGTAAATCGAGTTAAATCGCCTTCTTTTTAAAAAATCAATTTTTACATTTTCGATAAGTTTTTGTACGCATCCGTTACAGATTGATTTTGGCCTAAACTGTCTTAAAAATTGCTTAATTTGGCCTTAAAAATTCGAAGTTGAAGTTTGCCTAAATCGCCTTGAAAATGGACTAAATGACCTTGAAAACGACCTAAATTGTCCTAAAAAGACCGCAAGTTGCATTAAATTTTTTTGTAGATTTAAAAACTGAACTTCAACGAATGCGATAGGCGTTTTAAAAAAAAAACTTTTTTGGAAGAGATTGCGATTTTCTTTTTTTTCAAATGGTTTTGATTTCTGGCAATCTTTCTAACTTGAATCATTTTACAACATTGAGAAAACGCCAAATTAATTTACAGTGCTAGAGTCACCAGCGTTGTTTCTGAATTTATATTTATCGACGGATGGGGCACAGATTTCCCAAAAAATTCAAAGTTTTGCTGTTTAGTTTGAGTTGAGCTAATTTGTTTTTCGAGCTTTCTCATAATACTACAGATTTCATTTTGCAGTGTTTCGAATTTTGGAAAAAAAAACATGCAAAGACTGAAATTCTTGCCTTTTTCTGGGGATTAATATTAAAAAAAAAAACAGCTGTTTTTTGGCGCGTCAAACATTAAAAATTCGAACAAAATTTAAAAATTCTAACCCCGAGCAAGTAATTTTTGAAAGCTTCTTAAAAATTTGAACGTAGTTCAAATAGTAAATTTGGAGTAGTAAACTTGAACACAAAAAAAATTATTATAGAAACAAAACTGTAGCAAAAAAATGATATGAACCGATCAATTATGACACGGAGAAAACCTTAGGTTGAGAGAATTGGAAACGTTTTTTATTGAGCCACATACAACCCCATCAAAATTATGCTTTTTTGGAGAGCTTGTCCTTTAAGGAATCGAATTCCTCCTAGGGGATTGAAAATGAACCCTCCATATTCAAAGGGCGATTCGTTCAAAACAATTCAGTTTAGAAACGTTTGGTTGGAGCTATATTTTGTTTGGAACAAACCCTAATTCATAATTTATTTTTGTTCAGACTAAAAACTGAAATTCACTGAAACTTAAAAAGAGTTAAGTTCGGATGGGTCATTTGAAAATGGACATTGGAAATAAAAATCAAAAGGGAGACCCTTGGGGTGGCAAAGTATTTGAATTATAAAAAACAAGAGAGTATGATCTTCTCATTTTTTTCTCTACCCCTGTTTTTGTCCACTGTGATGGTGCTAGAGCTAGGACTCAGGAATAGAAACTTTGATTAGAAAGATTGTTCAACAATACTGAAATTAACTATTTGAGCGCTATATTCTTACATCTGCACGATTGAGGCGAGGTACCTGAGGTATCACATGGCCCAGACAGCAGGATCTCAAATGCAGTACAACCGTACTGACATAGGAATACCAGTCTAGAACATTTTTTTATGGCGGTGAGTGAAAAAGAATGTCAAAAGAAAAAGTCATCTATTGCAAGATCCGGAAGAGGTACTAGAATAACCACCGCAAGACCTCCACTACAGAGAAACTCCGAGAACAGGAGAAAGTGCAGCCGTATCAACCACTCGAAAACTGCGAGATAAGCTTGCAGCAGACAAGATAATTCAAGAAAAAATCAATGGAGAGCAATAGGATCAAAAATGAGACACAATATAAATGTTTTGAAATTCAAAAACGGTTGGCTTAAGACTATTCTTAGCTTCGGAAGGAAAAAATTGATGGATGCAGAAAAACTCAAGCCAAAAAAAAATTCATCAAAATTCATCAAAGCAAAAGTCAAAATGTTGAGTGATTTTTGATATCAAAAATGCGAATAGTCACGTTACAAGACACGTTAACATTTTTTTATGGCGGTGAGTGAAAAAGAATGTCAAAAGAAAAAGTCATCTATTGCAAGATCCGGAAGAGGTACTAGAATAACCACCTCAAGACCTCCACTACAGAGAAACTCCGAGAACAGGAGAAAGTGCAGCCGTATCAACCACTCGAAAACTGCGAGATAAGCTTGCAGCAGAAAAGATAATTCAAGAAAAAATCAATGGAGAGCAATAGGATCAAAAATGAGACACAATATAAATGTTTTGAAATTCAAAAACGGTTGGCTTAAGACTATTCTTAGCTTCGGAAGGAAAAAATTGATGGATGCAGAAAAACTCAAGCCAAAAAAAAATTCATAAAAATTCATCAAAGCAAAAGTCAAAATGTTGAGTGATTTTTGATATCAAAAATGCGAATAGTCACGTTACAAGACACGTTAACATTTGAAACGTTATCCCCAGAGGAATAGCTCGAGAGCTAAAAAAAATTAAGCAGAGCAAAAATTAACACTCGTTTTCCAGAAAAAAAATTGCAATTATTGCAGGAGCAGGTAAAATTTCAATTAATGTAAAAAAAAAAAATTAAGGGTTATCAGGATCTCGGAACAGAACAGTCGACGATCGTTTAGAGACAAGTTAAAAATACAAAATCGAACAATTTCAAAAATCTAAAAAACCGACTACAACAACAAAAACCTATGTTGGCTTGAAAAACTTTTTATAAATGTCATATCAAAATTTGTCCAGAAATGGCAAAGTTCTGCGAAAACTGCAACAAACCGAACAATTTTGCAAAATGTGCTGGTCTCAAAAAATATTTATCAAGTGTTAGATAAAAACTCTGAAAATTCATAAAAGGAATGTAAGATAGTCGAGAATTTTAGTTCTTGTGATAATTTTGAAATAATTTTGTTTAAATTTAAGCTACCACTGTGGACACAATCATTTAAAAAAGTAGAGATCAGAAATGAAAACAAAGAAAAAACCAAAACTAATTAAAGACGAAGTAGCAAATAAAAAAACGACCTTTCCAAAGAACCAAAGTCAATCTAAATGAAATCGTTCAAAGCCCAGGTCTGAAATTTATACGCATTAAAGTCGATAAACGAAGTCCAGTATCTTTCTTGAGTTGAACTACAATGAAACAGACAAAAGATATATCAAACAAGTCGAAACGTTTCCCGGTAGAGAAGCTGAACCTACATGCAAGCTTCCTTGATTACAACAAGCATCTATTTTTATTATTAGGTGTGTTAAAAGCAGTGCTACATTCACATGGATATGAAGTTAAAAGGAGCAGCTTTTTTGATAAATGAGAGAAAAACATGATGTATACTGGGATTGGATTTACAAGGACAAATGGGCATCATGACAACAGAAAGATCAGCACTTAGGGATCTTTCCAGTTTTGGTGTGCTACTGTCCGAGCAATCATCAGATTGGAATTTTTTTTCTTCTGATATTTTGCAAGAACACATTAGAGAAGGACAATCAATAAACAATGTAGTTAACTATGCCCTTCTCAAAAGAAAGGCAGAAAATTTCGTTTTCATATCCAAGATGAAGTACAATCGGAGAGCAAAAATTATTAGAAAGGAAAAAAGAATTCTCCAGTTTTGATGTCCTACTGTCTGAGCAATCATCATGTTATAAATATATTTGATTTGATATTTTGCAAAAAAAAAATTTAGACAAGGACAAACAAAAAACGATTTAGTTAACTACGCCCTATTCAAAAGAAAATCAGAAAAATTTATATTCACATCCAACACAAAGTACAATAGAAAAACTGAAAAAATTTTTTATACAGGGGCATGTTAAACAACTGGAAAAATGTATGCATATTTCATGTGATAAGAGTAAATAAACACCGAATGACAAGTCAACAGAACTAGCCCTAAAGCGAAACCGTTCATCATCAGAAAATTGTTTAAAAATTATGAATAAGTTTCAAGCATCGAGAAACTGTTAAGCGAAATAACCAGATTGTCACCTGAAAAACGAAGTGCCAAAAAGCAGTGGACAGAACCCTAGACAATGCAAAAAAATGATGTTTGATCGAAACAAAAGGAGATAAAGAAAACGCGAAAAATTGTTTGGAATAATATGAATAACCTCGAAGAAGAAACATGGCTTTATAGGTCACTAAAAATGAGACCACTAGGAAACTGTTTGGATATTGAGGACATAATTCATCGAAATTGGCGTGATTCCTAAAATACCATGAACGAAAGCAATCCTCAAATTAGATCCACCTAAATTGTCGAAAAAAGTTAGATCGTTTTTAGGCATCAAAAAAATTATATGGTATCAGCCAATTGGCAAAATTTATCCCGAGTTCAACCAAATTATCAGACAAAATTGAACATTCACTAAAGGATCAAAATCAGATGAAAGTATTTAAAAAGTATGCAATTACCTGTGACAAACTTGGAATGGGAGAAAAACCTACACATTTTGAAAATTTCAAAAATGCGAAGGTAAAAACGTTAACATCAGTTATTATGATTCACAAAAAGAATAAAAGATCAAAAATTGACACCAGTCACAATAGATTCAGACACACGTTAGATAAAAAACAGAGGCCGGCGAATGGATATTCGAACTATTTGCAATAAGATACCTGATAGTTTAAGCAAAACAGTTTTCTTTTGATGAACTAGAATTGCTTGCTAGAAAGCCCAGATCTGAATTTAAGACGGAATACAGTCATTAACAAAGCCCGTTATTATTCTTGAATTGGACTACTATGAAACAGACAACAGATAGATCAAACAAGTCAGAACTTTTCCCGGCAGAGAAGCTGAACCTACGTGCAAACTTCCTTGATCACAAAAAGCTTCCATTTTCGTTATTAGGTGTCTTAAAAGCAGTCCTATGATCAGATGGATTCAAAATGAAAGGCTTAGCACTTTTCACAAGTGAGAAAAACACTTTATTTACACTGGGGTGGGATTTACAAGAACAAGTGCTCATCATGACAACAGAAAGATCAGTACTTAAGGAGCTGTCCACTTTTGTTGTGCTCCTGTCCGACTATCCAAGCAATCATCAGATTGGAAACTAAATTTTTTTCATTTCATATTTTGCAAGAGCACATTAGACAAAGACATCAAAAAACGATGTAGTTAATTATGCCCTATTCAAAAGAAAGGCAGAATAATTTTTTTCAAATCCAAGATGAAGTACAATAGGAAAGTTTAAAAAATTCTTGTACAGGTGCATATTAAACAACTGGACAAATATTCGACCGTTTTTTGTGATAACAAAATTTGAAAACGGAAAAACAAGTCAACAGAACTAGCCCTAAGCGCAAAACCGATTAACAGACAATTGTTCAAAAATTAAAATTAAAGTTCAAGACGGAATCAGTCAGACTTTCACAGGAAAAACTGATTGCCAGAAAGCAGAAGACAGAACGCTAAGCAATGCAAAAAATGCATGACGTTTGATCGAATCAAAAGGAGAGGAAAAACACGAAAAACTTGTTGGAAGTATATGAGTAATATCGAAGAAGAAAACATGGCTTTATAGGTCCGTAAATGTTAGTTGTTTAAGAACCTGGTTGGATGGTGAAGACATAATTTATCGGTATTGGCGTGGTTCCTAAACTATCAAAAACGGAAGCAATCCTCAAATTAATTCACCTAAATTGTCGAAAAAACTTAGATCGTTTTTGAGCATCAAAAAAATTAGATGATATCAACCAATCAGCAAAATAGCAAAATTTATCCAAATTGACAGACAGATTAAGACATTCACCAAATGATCAAAATCAAATGCAATTATTTAAAAAGTATGCAGATACCTGTCACAAACTTGGAATGCGAGAAGAACCTAAAATTTTTAAAAACGTCAAAAATGCGAAGGTAAAAAAGTTAAGGTCAGTTAATATGATTCACAAAAAGGTAAACGATCGAAAATTGACGCCAGCCACAATAGGTTCAGAGATTAAAAAAGCAGAGGTCGGCGAATGGATACTCGAACTATCAGCAATGAGATACCTGATTGTTCAAGCAAAACAGTATTCTTTTAATGTACTAGAATTGAAATAGTGATTTAACCGGTAGATAGATATAAACAAAACTAAGCCTACAGCAATGAAATCTCTTCTTGCTGCAGATCACATAGCCTTTATTTTAGCGTAAGATGGAAATAGCTCAAACAAAACATACCAATCAAACTAACCACACGGATAGGTCGGTTGTTATCATATTATTCCGAATATTATTCCGGTTGTTATCATATTATAAATTATCAATAGGTATCGACGTCAAAACCGGAATAAGACTAAAAAATTGTTGTTTCAGCATTTAATTCAGTCCATACTGCTTTTGATTGTTTGAGCACTCTCCTAAATTAAATTGGATTGTTCTCCTAGAATGAAAATGTTCTAGAAAAATTGGATCGAAACAAATTAAAAGAAATCCAGAACCCGTCATCATTAGAACGGGACAAAAAACTTACACTTTGGAGCCGCTCAAGCTGTAGAACAATAGGTCACAGCTTATTTCACCGCTGTTTCACATATTACAGTCGAACCAGATAAATAAAAATCTCAGAAACTGAAATGAGAACTTTAGCATGAAAAATAACACATTTCTAGCTGCAATAAAAACAGATGCACAGAACGAAAAAAAACCAGATGCAAGATGTATTCGAGTATTATTTCAAGTCGAATCCTTCTCAGTCGCGACTTGAGCGTCATTCCATTCCAACAGATACCAGGGTACCCAAAGACCTGAACAAAAACTAGTCCTGTACACGCCTAGAAAAGCTTAGTTTTTTCAGTTTTCCATGGAAATTTTAATCAGATCTGATCAGAAATGCTTCCAATTTTGACTATTAAACACATCTGAAAACGAAAATAAGTTACATTTCATCAAAATGAAATCAATTTTTTTTTCACATAAACGCTGGTATAACAATTACTTAATTTGAATTTCTTTTATTGCTCCGACCATTGAAAATGGGAAAGAGTTTTGTATTTGTTGTGTTTTAGTTTTTTCCCCCAGTGCTGAGAAAAACCGGTTTGAAATTTTGATTTTTCTCTAATTTCGAGCGAGAGAACAAGCGTACATTAGCTCATTTATGCTTAATTTAAACGTTGAAAATTTAATTTACTCAAATGAGTTTTTAGCATCATCTTACGAATCAATAATTTGAAAAATTACAAAAAAAATACTTTTTTGATATTTTTTTGTTTTTCTCGTTGTTTGTCTTCAAAAGTTGATTTCCAATTTGCGAATTTTACAATGACTGAAGAAAATACCGAAGCTATATTTTTTCGCTCATATTCCTTTTTCACACCATACCGAAAAAACGATACTAATTTGAGAAAATCAAATCGTTTTTTTTTAAAGACTGGTCGGAACATTCTGTGCTACTTGCAAAATTACTTGCTACTTGTTTACCGCAAAATAACTGCCTTTCGTGAAATTCAATTTTTAAGTTAGTTTGTCTCTTCTTGGGTTAACGTTAGACCAAAAATGATTTTGACTTTACCAGAATGACAATGGTGCAAAATTTTTACGCAAAATTCTAACACGAAGATTCAACCTGATAACGGCTCAATTTTTATATATCAAAAAGGGAGGAAACAGAGTCAGTTGAAAGTTTTGCTTCATAAAATGAACGCGTTTTCCTCTTCGGTATTGTACCGAACGAATTGAGTTGTTGTAAACTTGAGATGGAATGTTGCTAAATAGTTTGCCCATAAAATTCTCATAAAATCCCTTGTAACGTTTGTCAAAACCTAATTTTAAATCAAGCTGAAAAACACGAGTATGATAAGTTCAATTTTTGTTTGTTTTGACTGGTTACTTCAAAGCAGCCTTGTATAACCTTGCTTGCCAGTAAATTTTTGTTAAGCCACCGAAAAAAAAATGTGAACAAAAAGCAATCCAATGTAAGGATATGCAAAACCAAAATACCGCAAATATTTGATATCTATCACAAAAAAAATGATTTATTCAGCTTGAATTTAGTGAAATAAAAGATATTTCTTTAAAACAGTGATTTGAAAACGCCCTGTAGAGCGCAAACAAACCTGGTACACATCTCAGAAACTGAATTTGAAAAGTCGCATTTGTTTCGACAAAGCTTTGACAGAGTCCTTTTTATTACTTAAAAAGCTTGAATAAGAAAAAAGATCGGCTATAAAGCTCGATTTTACTTTACATCCCAAAAACTTATCATCGTTTTTGTTTCGACTTTGGAAGAAAGTGACAGAATAATTGTGCTAGGAGCGGTTTTTTTTCTTCACACAAATTTTATCTTTTAGACAAGTCATGTTTGACAAAATTTTTTATTATCATTCCTGAAATTTTTTTGTCCTGAGCTTAAAATTGAAAAAATATTTCATCTGTGACCACTTTTCGTTAAGTTATGGGGTTTCAAAGATTGCCAATTCGGCCAATTTGGGACAATTAACGCGCGATAGATTTCGTGCTATTATCATGTAATCCGTTTTAGAAATTCCTCCAAAAATGGTCTATTTATTAATTTGCTATTTGCAAAATATATCAATTTGTACTTTACATAGCGTGAGTGGAGATGAACATCAAGAAAAGTCAAACAATTATTTTTCAATGTTTTTTTTTGAAAACTTAATCAATTATTATCTTTTAAAATTCTCTAGAGAAATTACAGCGCAGTCGTAAGATTCAGGGCTTTGGCTTGATACGAGCTGTCTTTTTGTTCCGAATTTCAAAGAAAACGGAAGATTTATGCTTGGTGTGGTTTTTTACTTGGTGTGGTTTTTTAAAAACAAATATAAAAAGATATTGTACCTCCGATACTTTTTGCAAAATTGTGGGAGTTTGAAAACTGCTAATTTGGCCATGCTCTGGATTAATGTATGCGCGCTTCGAAGTATTTATTCATTATGCTGAACTATAACGAGAATTGTTTATGCGAGAAAAATTATCCCGCACAACAAAAATCGTTCGAATTTGGATTGAGAGTAGCTGAGTTAAAAAAGGACAGCCGTGATATGCAAGCATTCAGTGTTTTGCCCTCGTATAAGAGCAGTCTTGTTTGTTTTTTATTTTGATTTCATAAAAAGTTTGATGTTTTTGCAAATTTTTTTTTATCAGCGTCTAACTCATCGGAAAACTTCTAAATTCGCCCCTGTTTCTGTGTACTAGAAAAAAAATATTTCATCTAAGTCTTGCTTATAAGATTAAGGTCCCCTCTCCTACGCTAGAAAACGATGGATTATGATTAGAATTTCATTAGAAAAACCTATTTTTCTTTTTTTAGAAATATTGATTAAGAAAGCTTTTACGCTCAAAATCTTTGAATTTGTTGGGTTTCCTTTTGTTTCTACAAATTTTTCACAGTGGGGCATAATGTGAACATATGCCTAAAAGGCTGTGAATTTGAACACTAAATTTGAACGCAGAGAAAAAGAACTGAAGAGTGAAAAATCATAGTCTGAATAAAAATTCAAGTGGTGTTATTCACGAAGCATATCGAGCGCTAACCTTGGCATCCATAAACACTCCTTTGCATCCGCAAACGCTCAATTTCGTATTTTGATTTCATTAATAACTCAAGGTTTTCGCCAATTTTTTTTCAGCCCCTAGCTCTTTGGAAAAATTATAGATCTGCCCCTGTTTCTAAACACTAATGAAACTCTTTTGAACTATGTTTTGGAGATAATGTTTGTGGTCCCCTCACCTACGCTAAAAAGAACGATGATTCATGAGAACACTTTCTCTTGAGATTTTCAAACACTGCCAAACATAACTATGGTCTGAGCATTTCTTGCTTTTTGAGGCTCTGTCATGAAATTGTAAGATATTGGATGCACCCTAACATAAACTGAATTTAAATAAGCCAGAAAACCCGAGTACCAGGAAGAATATCGATTGATACACAACTGAAAACAATCATGCATGTTTTTTATATTGACCAAGTGGCCAAATAAGACAGGCTGATTTATCTTCTAATCCATTTTTAATCAAAAATCGTTTTTTGTGTGTGCTGCTCAGATGTTCTGCTGAACGCGTAGCTGACAATTAAATTTAAAATGAACAAATTTTATGGAGGGAATTAGGCATTGGGATTTTGTTTTTTCTTCAATCCTCTGTTCTTCCCTCTTCTGTCTTTATTTCGTCATTCATTTTGTGATACGCTGGTGTTGTAAGGTTGAAGGCATGTTTGACAACACAATCCAGCGATTAGGTCATGGTGCTTTGAACACAACTGGCCCAGGGGCACATTTTTCAAATGCTGTTTAAATCGAAATTTTCCAACAATAAAACAGTCTAAGCTCTCTATTTTCTGATCAAAATTTTCCTGTCATTTGAAAAAAAAAAATTTTCAGGGGACCTCAAAATTGGGTCTATCCGATGAAGTTTTAAGCAACAAACCTCTTTTTGATTTTCAAATATTTTTTTCAAAAAAGAAAAAACAGACCAAGAAAAGCTTAAGGAATAAAAATAAGAAAACCAAGTTCGTGAGATGCAGGATAGTATTCTGCTATCAATGCCGTTCTGCTAATTTCACCTTAGTGTCCAAATCTGAGATATGGTATTATGTTGATGATGTTTTTGGATTAGACTGGGTCGAATTGCCTGCTAGCGGCAAGCTTTATCCTCTCTGGTTGGTCGCATTTGACTGGATGGTAAATAAAGTGCTACGCTGCTTGTCAAAAAACAACAACAACACGCGTAGGCTTTGACGCGGCTATAGTAATATTAGTACCAATGATGATGACCAATCCTCAATTATTTTGTCTCTTTTCATTTATTTATGGAATTGGCAATAGTTTTTTTTCCTATAACACGAGTTGGAAACAAGATTCTCATGCGATTACGAGCGTATCGCTTGGTTTAATTTCACCACCACCGTTTCATTTTTTGTTTCACACCGCCGATTTTTTTCCTAAGTATAAAGTGTGTGTTTAATACATTTATAACAGCTAGTATTTGAGAGTGTTTCAGATCCATAACCAGCCGGATTAAGAAACCTTAATATAGCTTCCAACTTAAAAGAGAACTATTCTTTTTTCTAATACGAAGAAAGAAGATACTTTTCGGCTTGATTATAAAAAGTTATTAATCCAGAAGAAACTGGGAGGCGATTAATTTCCCACTGTTTTTATAACTTGCCCGCTCCTAGTACATTTCAGCGTAAATTTCTCAATTTTCTTTTCGTTTCGCTTTGGTTAGCTTTGCTTTTCTTCCAATATATTCCCAAGTCCCAACTGACCGATTATCCATCTGCCATATTTTACCAACTTATCATGATGTATTTTGTTACTCAAACAGACAAAAAAAAACAATTTGTTTATTTGACTGAAACAAAAAAATGTACTGACTTGTCTGACAAAAAAACCATTATCTTTTTTGTACACAATTAATTCCATTTTCAGCTCAATTATGGAGATTTTTTTTAATCCAATAAGTTTTTGCGAGCAATCATAAAATAAAAATTTCAAAGTATTTGCTACATATATAAAAACTGAACTTTGAATTTTTCGATACATCGATAACTTATGGTTACGCAAGATACTTTTTAAATGTCGTCTCCAGTTAGTGAGCCAGGTAATTCGCCCCAACCGTCGTCACATAGAGCTGAATTCAACCAATCAGCACCGAACACCCTGAGTGTGCCTGGCCATTCAGCCAACCATAATGCAGCTTCAACAGTGGCACCCACCATTAGAATTAACTCGGAGGAGGCTTCCTTGGATAAACTGGGGGGCTCTCGCGTATCATCTCCAACAGCCCACAGTCGAGAAGTAGTCGGAATTCTACCCAATGTTATTTCTGACACTCTGCTCAAATCCGAACTGGCAATCATGTCGGGTTAGTTGTTCGGCTCTAGAAAATTTGACATGATGGGAAAGTTCTGCCCTACTAGCACATTAACCTGCTCAACTTATTTCTAGAACTCTCAAAAATAATTGAAAAAAAATGATCTCCTAAACGCTGCCGTTGTGGAGATTCTAACTTTTACTGAATATTGATGTGGCCAACATAACCTAAAATTCGCGCACATCAACCTATTTCCGAAAAACAAAAACTTACTTGTCTAGACGTTGGTACGCATTTTACGCTCTCTGATAATCCTGAGAAATTGTCCTAGTCTTAACAATCAGGGGCGGACCTAGCATTATTTCGAGAGGGTGGCGGATTTTCAAAAAATTTTCGAATATTTTGAAATTTTGTCGACCTTTTTTTATGTAAGTCGACCAAATTGATTCTCTTAGCTCTCTCAAAATACTGAAAAAATCCTTTTGAAAAAACAGTCCAAAAAAGGGGTTTTTAAGCTTTGTTGGAAAATGTTGACCAAAAAATCACGTTATTTCGCCGCGCGCTCCCCCCTCAACATTAGTATAAATCGGCGCCAAATTTGGAAAATTTTTTTGAAGTCCGTCATCAAAAATGGATATCTCAAAACAGTACAGAGGAGGGAGTTTTGAATTAACTTTTGCAAATATCTAACGGGCTTAGACCGATACAGGAGTATATAAAAAAGATTATTATAAGATAGCAAAATAAGGTAGCTAAGTTCTTCAAATTGACTTAATACATACAAGACTGCTGGTATATTAGGGCAAAGCCCTGAATGTTCCGACTGTTCTTTAATTAATATTGAATAGTTTTTGGGAAAAAGAATATTGAAACCTATAAGTTTTGAACAATACCAATGTGTGAAATTTTGAGTCGTACTACATTAATACGACCAATTAGCTAGCCTCGATTCAATTTGGAACGAATATGTTGTGCGGGATAATTTACCGCGCATAAGTAATTCGCGTAACGCTCTCAGCACTAAGAATAAACTCTTCAAACGGATATACAAAAAAAACAATCAATTCAATTCTAAGTTATGTTCGGATTCCAGACAAATCATTCAATTACGAGTTTTAGAGTTGAAAACCAATTATTCTCGAGCTTGATTTTTATGAGTTAATGAAAACAGCATCAAAAATGTCACTTAGTAAGTCCAGTTCATGTTGAGACCATTTTGCAAATAAAAAAGACACAAGACTGATCGTATCAGGGCGAAGCCTTGAATGATCCGACTGCCTTTTAAGGTTTATGGAGCATTAATAACAAAAGAAACTAAAATTAATAAAATTAAATTTTTGAATTTTTTTATTGAGATTTTTTGCGAATATCATCAATATACAAAGAGATAGATTTCGTTCCTTGTAAAAGAAGTTAATGGCAAAATGGCTTCTTTCTATCAATTTCGAACGATTTCTAAGACGGATTAAATCTCCGCTTCCGCGTTAATAGCGCGAAATAAATCGCGCGTTAATTGTCCCAAACTAGCCAAAAGGACAAGCTTTAAGCCCCATAATTTTACGTAAAATGATCACAGGTGAAATATCTTATCGAATTTAAGCTCGGGGAAACAATACCCTTTGAAGGATATAGAAATTTTTTTGTCAAAAATGGCTAGTTAAGAAGTCGAAATTTGTCTGAAGAAAAAAAACCCACTCAAGCTAAAATATTCCAATATTTTGTTACGAAAGTCGGATCAAAAAAGAAACTACAGGAGACACTTAACATGGCAGATTCCAGTTTTCGAAGCCAGATTTCGTTCCTTGTAAAAGAAGTTAATGGTAAAATGGCTTCTTTCTATCAATTTCGAACGATTTCTAAGACGGATTAAATCTCCGCTTCCGCGTTAATAGCGCGAAATAAATCGCGCGTTAATTGTCCCAAACTAGCCAAAATGACAAGCTTTAAGCACCATAATTTTACGTAAAATGATCACAGGTGAAATATCTTATCGAATTTAAGCTCAGGGAAACAATACCCTTTGAATGATATAGAAATTTTTTTGTCAAAAATGGCTAGTTAAGAAGTCGAAATTTGTCTGAAGAAAAAAACCCACTCAAGCTAAAATATTCCGTTATTTTGTTACGAAAGTCGGATCAAAAAAGAAACTACAGGAGACACTTAACATGGCAGATTCCAGTTTTCGAAGTCAGTTAAATGTTGATTTGTGTTATAAGTTACCATCTAAACATAATCAGCTTTATAACACATTCAACTCCATTTGGAATCGATGGCTACCAACTACTTTTCTAAGAATACTATACTAAAGACGGCAGCGAACTACTGGGAAAGTTTTCTTTTCTTTTTTACCAAGGTTTTTTCTTTTTTCTGTTCTGCTCGGTTTTTTTTTCATTTCTATTCGACGCATTTTTTTCTTCTATAAAACTTTTAAAAACTTTTTGAATATGCTCAAAAATATCATTGAGTTAATCTTAAAAAATTAAGAACAGGGATACTGTAGATTCAATGGTCAACGTCCAAGCAATACTGCAGTTGTTAGAGCATCAGTGATGGGAAGTTATGTGAATTTTCGATCTGAAAACAAATAATTGTTACTATTAAAACTTTTATTAGGATAAATTCGGTATCAAGATAGTCAAAAACAACTTAGAATGTAAGTGCGTTGTGAAAGAAAAAATTTCTTGCTCAATGATAGCTCGTCTTAGAGATTTAAAATAACAGACGTCGAACCTATAAAGAGCACAAAGCTTTACGTTTTTCTTTTTTGATTGCAACCCATTTCATGAAAACCTTGTAATTTAGTCACAACCCTCAGTGCGAGGTTTACTTTTGTAAAACATAGGGCTCTGAAAGAGCACAAAACTTCTCGTCAGGCTATTGCGTTTTTTAGTTGAAGCCTCTTTTGGGATCTCGTTAATAAATACTCGCCATTGCAAAAATTGCAAAATTGGCTAATTAAGATGCAAAAAGTTGAATTTTTCTAAAAGCTTGAATGTTGCATTATGTGCTCAGTACTGAATGTTCGCTATTATGTAGGCAATATGGGTGTGGTTGGAGAAGGGAGGGAAACTGTTAACATGATCCCTATTTGCATTACTTCAGGTTAAAGTTAAATATAAATTCTAGAAAGTAATTTGTCAGCTAATGAACTCCTATTGGGCAAAAAGTGAGGATACGCCTACTTGCAGCAATTAATTGTCCCCCAAACTAGCCAAAATGACAAGCTTTAAGCCCCATAATTTTACCTAAAATGATCACAGGTGAAATATCTTATCGAATTTAAGCTCAGGGAAACAATACCCTTTGAATGATATAGAATTTTTTTGTCAAAAATGGCTAGTTAAGAAGTCGAAATTTGTCTGAAGAAAAAAACCCACTCAAGCTAAAATATTCCGTTATTTTGTTACGAAAGTCGGATCAAAAAAGAAACTACAGGAGACACTTAACATGGCAGATTCCAGTTTTCGAAGCCAGATTTCGTTCCTTGTAAAAGAAGTTAATGGTAAAATGGCTTCTTTCTATCAATTTCGAACGATTTCTAAGACGGATTTAATCTCCGCTTCCGCGTTAATAGCGCGAAAAAAATCGCGCGTTAATTGTCCCAAACTAGCCAAAATGACAAGCTTTAAGCCCCATAATTTTACGTAAAATGATCACAGGTGAAATATCTTATCGAATTTAAGCTCAGGGAAACAATACCCTTTGAATGATATAGAATTTTTTTTGTCAAAAATGGCTAGTTAAGAAGTCGAAATTTGTCTGAAGAAAAAAACCCACTCAAGCTAAAATATTCCGTTATTTTGTTACGAAAGTCGGATCAAAAAAGAAACTACAGGAGACACTTAACATGGCAGATTCCAGTTTTCGAAGCCAGATTTCGTTCCTTGTAAAAGAAGTTAATGGTAAAATGGCTTCTTTCTATCAATTTCGAACGATTTCTAAGACGGATTAAATCTCCGCTTCCGCGTTAATAGCGCGAAATAAATCGCGCGTTAATTGTCCCAAACTAGCCAAAATGACAAGCTTTAAGCCCCATAATTTTACCTAAAATGATCACAGGTGAAATATCTTATCGAATTTAAGCTCAGGGAAACAATACCCTTTGAATGATATAGAATTTTTTTTGTCAAAAATGGCTAGTTAAGAAGTCGAAATTTGTCTGAAGAAAAAAACCCACTCAAGCTAAAATATTCCGTTATTTTGTTACGAAAGTCGGATCAAAAAAGAAACTACAGGAGACACTTAACATGGCAGATTCCAGTTTTCGAAGCCAGATTTCGTTCCTTGTAAAAGAAGTTAATGGTAAAATGGCTTCTTTCTATCAATTTCGAACGATTTCTAAGACGGATTTAATCTCCGCTTCCGCGTTAATAGCGCGAAAAAAATCGCGCGTTAATTGTCCCAAACTAGCCAAAATGACAAGCTTTAAGCCCCATAATTTTACGTAAAATGATCACAGGTGAAATATCTTATCGAATTTAAGCTCAGGGAAACAATACCCTTTGAATGATATAGAAATTTTTTTGTCAAAAATGGCTAGTTAAGAAGTCGAAATTTGTCTGAAGAAAAAAACCCACTCAAGCTAAAATATTCCGTTATTTTGTTACGAAAGTCGGATCAAAAAAGAAACTACAGGAGACACTTAACATGGCAGATTCCAGTTTTCGAAGCCAGATTTCGTTCCTTGTAAAAGAAGTTAATGGTAAAATGGCTTCTTTCTATCAATTTCGAACGATTTCTAAGACGGATTAAATCTCCGCTTCCGCGTTAATAGCGCGAAATAAATCGCGCGTTAATTGTCCCAAACTAGCCAAAATGACAAGCTTTAAGCCCCATAATTTTACGTAAAATGATCACAGGTGAAATATCTTATCGAATTTAAGCTCAGGGAAACAATACCCTTTGAATGATATAGAAATTTTTTTGTCAAAAATGGCTAGTTAAGAAGTCGAAATTTGTCTGAAGAAAAAAACCCACTCAAGCTAAGATATTCCGTTATTTTGTTACGAAAGTCGGATCAAAAAAGAAACTACAGGAGACACTTAACATGGCAGATTCCAGTTTTCGAAGCCAGTTAAATGTTGATTTGTGTTATAAGTTACCATCTAAACATAATCAGCTTTATAACACATGCAACTCCATTTGGAATCGATGGCTACCAACTACTTTTCTAAGAATACTATACTAAAGACGGCAGCGAACTACTGGGAAAGTTTTCTTTTCTTTTTTACCAAGGTTTATTCTTTTTTCTGTTCTGCTCGGTTTTTTTTTTCATTTCTATTCGACGCATTTTTTTCTTCTATAAAACTTTTAAAAACTTTTTGAATATGCTCAAAAAATATCATTGAGTTAATCTTACAAAATTAAGAACAGGGATACTGTAGATCCAATGGTCATCGCCCAAGCAATACTGCAGTTGTTAGAGCATCAGTGATGGGAAGTTATGTGAATTTTCGATCTGAAAACAAATAATTGTTACTATTAAAACTTTTATTAGGATAAATTCGGTATCAAGATAGTCAAAAACAACTTAGAATGTGAGTGCGTTGTGAAAGAAAAAATTTCTTGCTCAATGATAGCTCGTCTTAGAGATTTAAAACAACAGACGTCGAACCTATAAAGAGCACAAAGCTTTACGTTTTTCTTTTTTGATTGCAACCCATTTCATGAAAACCTTGTAATTTAGTCACAACCCTCAGTGCGAGGTTTACTTTTGTAAAACATAGGGCTCTGAAAGAGCACAAAACTTCTCGTCAGGCTATTGCGTTTCTTAGTTGAAGCCTCTTTTGGGATCTCGTTAATAAATACTCGCCATTGCAAAAATTGCAAAATTGGCTAATTAAGATGCAAAAAGTTGAATTTTTCTAAAAGCTTGAATGTTGCAGTATGTGCTCAGTACTGAATGTTCGCTATTATGTAGGCAATATGGGTGTGGTTGGAGAAGGGAGGGAAATTGTTAACATGATCCCTATTTGCATTACTTCAGGTTAAAAGTTAAATATAAATTCTAGAAAGTAATTTGTCAGCTAGATGAACTCCTCTTGGGCAAAAATTTAGGATACGCCCACTTGCAGCGATTTCCGAGGAGGAAGTAGCCCCAGTTAGGTCATAAAACAAAAATAATTTGTCACAACTAAACATTTGGTCAATTAAGTATACCGGTAGTATAACAGTAAGACTCCATCTATTCAGTCCGAATTACGTCGTCACCCAATAACATCGTCCACGTATTACAATATTGTTGCTATGAACAGTACTTGATAATACATTTTCACCTTTCGCCCATTCTGCTGCTATAGTTCAAGCATGGAAATGAGAAAATGGGAAAGATACCTAAGTGCCCTGACATTCATGACATAATTGTACAATAAAATAAATAAAATGAAGACGGGTTATCGACATTTAGATCTTTAGTTCAGGTGGGGGTAGGATTTAGGTTATTTCAGACCTCAAGGGTAAATGCCTCATGGTTTCTGTTTTAGAAATTGAGGCAAATGGGGGCGGATTTTCAAAAAAAAATTGAAAATTTGGTCGTCCTTTTTTTAGGTCGACCAAATTGATTTTCTGAGCTCTCCCAAATCACTAAAAACACCTCATTTTGACCAAATTTTCTGCGCCTAGGTAATCAAAAAATCGCCTATCAAAACTGCACAGCATAAATTTTTTCATCGTATTCAATATGATGAAGTTCCTTATGGTTGAAAGCCTATCAGAATTGAGTGTTCGCTAATTGCGAAAATGCCAAAAAGAATAATTGTTTCTGCAGATGTCGAATCAATATCAAAATCAAATTTTTTTCCAAAAAAAAAAAAATTGTTTTTTATATCTATTGATCCGCGTAAATCATCCATATTTTGCTATCTCCAAATTTCCATCGAATCAGTCATGAGACCGCAAATATTCCCGGAGAAAAAGAAAAATAGAAATTGTGGCAAAAAATCTGGAAAAAGGGTTTTTGGTTGGAATATTATATTTAGTGTTTTCTAACCATCGCCGAGTATTCATTTAATTTGTTGCAATATCTGATCGACCAATTTTTCACTATTTGGCAAGGGCTGGCAGAGAAAATTCGAGAATACATAGCTGGTCGAACTTGCTAGATTAGAAAAACTGAAAATTTGAAAAATGAAAAGAAAATGCACCTGACTGATTGTTATAAAATAAGCGGCCTGTAATGTATTTATACCTGCGATTTCGGTTAAAAACTTGGGCAGCGTATGTAAAATGACCCGAATTATGAAAAGTAACTGTGCTTCAGGGGGCGTGGACAAAAAGGGTCATTACGTCATTGTGTTCCCAACCAAGAAGCATTCTCTGCTGTCGACTCAGTACGCGTTTGCAGACCACCTACAGAACCTCATCTGCTTTTACATCGACATCGTCGCGTAAGATATACAGAGAAGTTGGAACAGACAAAATTAAAGTTGCCTACAGAAGTGCAAGTTACCTACAGAAGACATTTTTCGCATGCAAAGGCAAATTTTTAGGCCCAAAATTAAGCCTCAAAGTCACCTAAAAATTATATTTTGCTTTAAAAAATTGCTCACAATTGGCACCCTTTATAATAACTACTGCCTGTTTCAACTTGTTAGAACAGATAAAAATAAATAAATAAAACTTTTGAGCAATTTTTGCTAGCAAATTAGACTTTTTTAGGTCACCTTGAGATTTATTTCCTTTTTGAAAAATTTGTTTTTCCATGCTAAAAATGTCTGAAGTAAGTCATTTGCTCTTTTTATATAATGTCGTTTGTTCCATCTATTTCAAAGTCTCCACTCAATGATACTCTCTGATACTAAGGCAATATATGGCCAAGTATTACTAACGTATTACAAACATAATACTTGGCCATTTATTTTTCAATGTCATTGAGCATAGAGATTTTGAAACAATTGGAACATGCAACTTTCTTTACAAAAAGCAAATAACTTATTTCAGACCATTTTAGCATGCAAATGTTAATTTTTCAGACATTAAATATGTCTGAAGGTGACCTATAAATTTCAAAATTGCAAGAGTCAAGTTTGCTTACTTCAATTCAGTGTTTTTGGACAGAAAAAAACTTGGTTTTTCTACTGCCCCCTCCCTATTCGACCTTGATAACTAACTCTCCCCACATGCATGATGTAGTCCCGTTTAGATACAAAACTTCTAATAACACAATTTTCATAAATGAAAATTTCTTATCCAACAAATTCATACGAACTCGGAGCAAGATTTGAACTCGGAGCTTAGAACATGTTTGGATTATAGAAAAAATGCTGGTCAAAGTAATTTCATGTATGAAAAACTCTTATCATATAGGTTTGATATCAAACCTATACAATAAACGTTTTTCTTAGGTAAAGTTATTTGACTAGCCTTTTTCATAGGCTCTAATCCAAACATGTTTTGAGCTCCACGTTGAAACCTTGTTTATCGTTCAAAAACACAATAAATCAGGATTTTACCGAAAAAAATGCAGAGTCTATGAGGCATCAAACGCACAATTAAACTACGCTTGATGATTGGCCATGGAAAACGCTGCTATCACTTTTACACTCAGTTGCGTACAAAAAACATATTATTTTGTATAGGTTTAGAGAGCTTCTACTTTGAAAAACAAGCAATGGTTAAAAATAGCGGCCTATTTTTCCTAACATAAATGAAAATACAAAAAACACTAGGTGTGGCTTCTTCACAAAAAAACGTTTTTTTTGTGGTTTTTGGATATTTTGTGCCGAAAACTTGAGCTCGACTACGGCAGGCAAAAATTGAAATTTGATTATTGAGGTGTGTTTGCGTTCCTAAATAAAAAGGTTACCATATATTTGGTTATTTAAAAAAAAATTTAACGCTTGTAATACAATTTTTTTCTCAAAAAAAGTTTGATACGCCTTTTTTCATCCAAAAGAGGAAAGCATTTTGACAACCAAAAATACTCAAAATCGTCGAGTGGACAAAAACATTGAAAAACTCAAAATGGTCGAGTGTTAAGAATGACGAGATAAGCAAGTAAATTTTTTTGTTGGAAGGCCAAGCTGAGGAGTTTGATAAGCATGTTTCTATAAGTTATGCATTTCGAAAACGTGAAAAACTTATTTTCTCTTCCTAGTGTCCTGTTAGTTTTCATTTTGTTAATCAGCCAAAAATTTGGAACTTTGTGCAATTTTTGAGCTGAATATTGTTGTAAGCTGATCAAAACATCGCGTGCTGGCCTCTATAGGCCGAAGTTAATGGTGATACAAAAATATACAATTTGTCAATGAAAAAATGATAGTTTAATTTTATCTTTGTTTTTACTAAAGCAGTATACAAGCTTTAAAAACTATCTTTCTATGTCGGATTGTTTTCAATTATGTGCTAGGAGAGTGTAATTAGCAACCTTTTTTCTGCATGATTTCGAAAAAAAAATAGAAAGTTTGAAATCAAACCGCAAAAAAACTTATTTTTTAGCTCAGCAATTCCACCTAAATGGCCATACAATTTCCGAAACGCATCGACATATCGGAATTCAAAAATAATCAATCGATTTTCATTCTTCATTACATTTTTACCTTTCTCTCTAACTTACAAGAGATTTTTATAAAATCGGCTGATTTGAACCAAGGGAAAATTAAGTTAAAGTCAATTTTACCCTAGCATTACGTAAAGATTAATTAAGGTAAAGTACTTTTTTTCTGAAAACTAGAAGTTTGTTTTTGAAAAGCACATCTGCTGCTTTTTCCCAATAAACAGACATTAAATTGCTTTCCGTCAATAACATAATTTTTTCAATAGCTTTACTTAATTTTTTGCAAACGAAAACGTTAATGGAGAAATTACCTTAAAATATTTAAAAATTCAGGTAAGTTTTCGTTCAAAACCTGAAAATTAAGAGAAATTTAAACAAACCTACGCACACCTATAATACCTATAATTACCCATGATGTGATTTAGAACTTGACTAAACACCTTAAAATCTGAGGTATATCAACGCAAAAAATGCCTTCAAAAAGAACTTATAATTAAACTAATTACAAAATATTGGTGTTTTATTTTTTTTAGGGTTTTAATTTTTTAAACTTTCATATTTTTATCGTTTTTCATGATAATTTTTTAAAAAATTTTTAAAAAATCGACCAATGAATATAGGGAAAAAGATTATTATATTAAAATTCTCTCATTTCTGATTTAAACATTTATTAATTTTCAAAAAAATTGTCCCAGTGTCGAGAAAAACTGGTTGGAAATTTTCAAATTTTTGTCAAATTGCCACCAATCAAAACAAGCGATCATGCCTATTCTTATGCTTATATCTTTTACTCAAAGTTTGTTAGATTTTTTGAGTGTTTTAGCGCTTTTTTGTATCAAAACACTTTGAATTAAAAAAACTGCAAAAAATTTTGTGACAATTTTTGATTTTTTTCAGATTTTTTTTTGCTATTTTGCAACACAAATCTTCTAGTCATTTGGTCTCACATTGCTTCAAGTCACTTTGCTACATAAATTGGATTTCAGTTTGCTCACTTTTCTCCGACTGTCGAAAATGTGTAAAATTTTTCGCTCAAATTTTTTTTGTCACATCACGCCGATAAAACGACACTAATTTGAAAAAAACTCCGATTGTTTTTTTTTCGAAGACTATGGTCGGAATATATTGTGCTACTTGCTCAGTAACCGGCTATTCTTGTTTTATTTGAGTATGTCTAATTCTTAAGGAAAATTTTAGTTCAACTTCATGCAAAGGTAAAGATAGGTAAAAAATATACTTTTTGAGGTGTTTCAATGGTAAATTTTTATTTAAGTTTTCTGGTTGATACGTCTCAAGCTTAGGGTCTTTATGAGTAAATTTTTCAGGTATTTATGGGCAAACTTAAGGTAGTTTGAACTTACCTTAATTTTTTTTGCTTAGGTTCTGCTACTAACAAGGTCTGCTAGTCGTTT
>NC_087065.1:36270094-36336367 GCF_963678635.1 Symsagittifera roscoffensis | reverse complement strand
GCTGCATATGAGGAGGTTGCTACGCAACAATTTGATCTTATGAAACGAGAGCTTTTATTAATTTGCAACTAACAATTAAATTTCAAACTAAATTCTTTGGGAAGTTTGAAAGCACTGTTTTTGTTTTTTGTCTCGATAGGTACGAAGTTAGCTGCGATCAAGGGCTTATCGCCAAATTTTGTTTTTTCGGATTCAGGTTCTGAAGTTAATTTAAACCGTATTTGTTTCTTCACAGTGAAATCAATTGTAGGTGACCAATCAGCCAATCAAAAAACTTATCGTCTTTCTATCTTTTTTAAAAATTTTTGAAGTGCGTGAGTTCTGTTTATAGCATTCCGCAATCCAAAATTTTTTCATAAATTGCAACTGTAGCACCTGTCTCTTTTACGTCCACTACAGTTGGCATTGTCTTTGATCAACTTTCAAATTGCGTTAGGGACCATTAATTTCTTGTTTTTTTTGCAAGAGAGACATTAATCACTAAATTCAGTTCCGGTATATAAAATTTAACCGTTTGATTAAGTATAAATATGGATGGAGATTCATATTAGAATGTAACATGTTTATCTGTGCGGAGGATACAGTCATCAAAACAACCTCATCCACTAGTGCTCTAAAAGCAGATCAGCAAGAGGTCTTAGACAAGACCTATTTTTGATTGACTAAACAATAGAAAAGCAAAACAATTCATTTTGGTAAAAAATATAACAACCAACGGCGTAAAAAGATAAAACTAAAACTTAGCCACAGCTAGGTGGAAAAGAGTCATGAACGCAAAACAAACATGAAATTTTGAAGAAAAAATAGATATACATAAACTTTTTGATTTTTTAAAAACAATTTAGGGTAGACACTTTTTTGACAAAAATTAACGAGGTAAGACTGGATAAATTTGTTAATTTTTTTATTCCGCGGAGAAATCTATAATTTCAAAATCCAATTTCGAAACTAGAAGTTGATCACGGTTTTTCAGATTATTACACTTTGCTGATCGAAAGTGGAGTTTGCTTTCTTTTTAACATAAGAAATGAAATGAATATAAAGTAGTCAAACCGCGAACGTGCAATTTTGAAGAAACCAAACACGGTTTGCAACACGGTCAAACAAACACCTTTTGGAACACTGTCTGACTTATTTAAAATTGATCCAGATGATTTTTGATCCCATCCCATGGTAACGATAGTGTGTGAGGACGAGCTCTAGCTTCAGGTTTTTCACAACTTGAGCAAATTTGGCTGCAATAATGGAACCACGTGAAAGTTCTAGACGAAAAAAACGGCCTTGAGTTGCAAAAAAGAACTTCGCTCAATAAAATAACACAGTCTGGAATGTGGGGAGATAATACAAATGGACTACTGATAGATCCTCTGCGATTCACAGGAACTAAAAAAAAAAATTTGATCCCCCGAAGAACTTTGACCATAAGTTGAAACTTTGAGCTTAAACTGCGAGCGACTCTTCGGATTGAGCACCGCCCAGTGTATATTTGTGCCAAAGGTGCCGTTACAAATAATAGGGGTGGTCAACCAAAACTGAGTTACGGAAAAGTTGGAGAGGAGGCGGTTGGCCTGTTTTTGGGTAGAATGTCATGTTAAGCAATTTCGTTAGGACCCAGTGGACAAAAATACACATACTACTATGATATGATGGAAAAGTTTTTTCAAATGACAAAATTACTTATTTTGCCGTAATTCTGATTAATTCGTGCACAAAGAAAAAAATTGGCTCGGGTTCTAAAATAGATAATTGTCGCTTATTTTTCACTTAAGGAAATCAACAAGACATTAAAATAAAATTTGGAACAATTGTGAGTTCAAAATAAAATGGTACAGATTTAGCTTTCAGCATACAAAGCAAGTAAAAATTAAAAATCTAGAATTGCTGGACCACAGCTTTTTTGTACCATGGCTACTTTTTTAATTGAGAATTTGAGAGCAAAATGAGACTAACAAATTCTCGATAATTTCAGAAGAAAATCAAATCCCAAACCATCGAACATCAACGGAAGTAAGAATAAATTTTAGGACTTGTTTCTCAGAAATCACACTAAATGTAAACTTATAGTGTTTCTAATCACTTAAAAACATCAATTTCTCTAGTTGTTTTTCTGTTACAGCTTTTCTTCATCAAAAATTATGTCACAAAACCAAAAATGAAAACTTTGCCAACAGACAACTGGAAAAAAGTCCAGGAATGCAAGAAAACTGAAAAACATACTGAAATTGACATTTTCCTGCTATTGGCATTTTCCTAACGCAAGAAAACAAAAAAAAACATACTGATTCGTTTTTCAAAAAAAAATCAATTTTTCAATTTGACAGAGATAAATATCTAACCTTAAGGTCTATGGTTTTCACGAACAATTTGTTTTTGACATTTTCCTGATACAATTAGGCAAAACTGAGAAACTAAATTAAATAAGTGAAAATTTTTGTTCCGACCACTGAAAATGGGGAGGAACTTTGTATTCGGGTGTTTTAATTTTTTTTTCGTTTTCCTTTCCACGCAAAATCAGGAACCACAAATAATCATCGGACTGGGTTGAGTGATATATAATTTATTGAAGCCCTTACAGTAATGATTTCAAAGACATTAAATGTTTCAAGAAAAAACTCGTAGTGTTGAGAAAAACCGGTTTGAAATTTTTGAATTTTTTGTCTTAATTAGCGAGCAGTCTTACAATAGCTTACTTTAATGGCTTAAAAGCTTAAAATAGGTTAATTTAAAACGTAAAAACTAAGTTTTACTCAAGTTTTGTTAGAATTTTTGAGTGTTTTAGCGCCTTTTTTGAATCAAAACTTCAAAAATTCAAAAAATTGCAAAAATTTTTAAATTTTTTAAATTTTTATCGCTCATTTTGCTACAAAATTCTTTTAGTCATTTTGCTTCACATTGTTTCCAGTCACTTTGCTACGAAAATTGTTTTTCAATTGCTCATTTTACGACGACTGTCGAAAATGACTAAGCCGAAAATGCCTAAAGTTTTTCGCTCTACTGCTTTTATCACACCACGCCGAATAAACGACAGTAATTTAAAAAAAAAAAACTTTTTTTTGTAGTCTATGGTCGCAATATATTTATGGTCGCCTCTTGCACAGTAACCGGCTATTTGAGTTTGTCTAAATCTTAAGGAAAATTTTAGCTCAATTTCATGTTAAGGTAAAGATGAGTAAAAATTATACTTTTTGAGGTGTTTCGATGATAAATTTACATTTAAGTTTTTCTGGTTGATACGACTCGAGCTTAGGGCCTTTATGAGTAAATTTTTAATGTATTCATGGGCAAACTTAAGGTAGTTTAATTTTACCTTAATTTTTTTGCTTAGGTTCTGCTACTAACAAGGTCTATATCAAATTAAAGCCCTTTTAGTGGTGATTCGAATCACATAAAATAACCCAAATGTTTTTTTAGTGTTGAGAAAAACTGGTTTGAAATTTGAGCAAATAAGCAAGCGAGCAGGCTTACAACAGCTGAATTGTGCCTAATTTAAGACCTTACAACTTGTTTTTAAGCATGTAAAACTAGTTTTTGGAAATTTTTAGCTTCATTTTGGGCACCTAAAACTTCAAAAAATTTCTGAAAAAAATTTAGAAAAAACTTGAATTTTTTTTTGGTATCACACCAAGCAGAATAAACGACACTAATTTGGAAAATATAATTTTCTAAGCCGTAGTTTTCTAAAGACTATGGTCGGAAGATTTTGTGTTACTGGCACATTAACCGGCTATCCTTGTTTTTATTTTTGCTGATGGCGGACTTTAAAAAGTGCTGCTAAAAAACCTTTCAAAAACTATATGTTTTTAATAGATGAATGTATTTTTAATTTTGCGGTTTGATAGCAAAGCAATTTTTCACAAACAAAATAATAGAAAAAATTGAATCACTTCAGCACAAAAGTCAGCAATCTGCAGTTTTAAAAGTTGCTTACTATTCTGTATAAATGAAACTAAGTGAATGCTTATTTAAAGCTTCACAAAACTTCTTAAGAACAAAAGGCAGCCAAGAAAGAAGTTTAATCAAAAAGGTCTAACAAGAGCTGTTCAAATTCATTTAAGTATTAAAACATTGTTTCTGTTGGAAAACTTGCCCTCCTCGACGTTGGAAATGCTTCCTTTATTTGCTTCCTTTATTCCTTTATTTGAAAATTATACTTGAAAATGCTTCCTTTATTTTTTTAACAATTTTTTGTTTTCCGCCATTGAAAATGAGAGGAACTTTGTCTTTGTATTAGTTTTATCTTTTTAAATTACTTTTTCCACAAAAATTCAATTGCTACAAAAAGCTGCTGGAAGGGCTTGAGTGATATATCATATTAAAACCATGGAGTTTGTGATTCGACTGATACTAAAACTTTTCAAAATAACTCTGCCTTAGATTTTTTATTTTTCCAGGAAAATTGTTGTCGAATACATGCTCTTGTTTTTGTAGTTGTTTCTGGCTAGCCATTAGATTCTACTGCTTCTAAATGCTAGATTTTATACTATTACCCTTTCTATGTTTTCTTAGTTTTTCTTACTACAACTGAATCCTAAAATAATGGTTTTTGATTCTCGTTTTGAGATGCCTGTAAATAGACTAGATGTTAATCTTATTTTGCTCTCTGAGGTACTTTTTTCATACACAAAACATTGTAAATTTTTTTTTTAAAATTTTGTTTTTGTAATACTTATTTCTAAACTTGATTGTGTAATAAACTAGATATGGAACCAATTTATTATTACTGTCATTAGAATAATATTTCTACAAGAATCAATCTGCGCATCTTTCGGCATGTTTCCACCAGCTCAATCTATTTCGTGCAGCTTTGATTTCTTTGTTTTAAAAAAAAAGTTGGACCATGTGATCAATCTCCACCCTTAATAGACCAAGTGATTATTCCCCCTCTAAAGTTAAATGACAAGTTCAAGCCGTAAGGCCGGCATGCGCTATGCTCAAAGCTATTAGATGAAAAATATTATTTTTAACCCAGTGAACAATGTCCTCCTTAAATTGATCTAGGGAGCGATTATTCACTTGGTCCAACATTGTGCTCATCTCAGATTTAATTTTTTGGCCTATTTTGTTGGCTCTGACCTAATTCGACATTGAAAACCTGAAAATATTACGATGGGGTTTATAAAGAGCGTCATTTTCCTTGTTTATTTTTACCTCCACTTCTTGTATGGCGGGTGCGGATAAGAGGATTCTTGGGGTCTGTGCGTAGACAAAATCCCTCTCTGGGTTCATCAGGTCAGCTAGGAAGCTTTCACACTCCTTCGACAATTTTTCCAGGTCCAGTTCACTACCAAATAGAAATATACATTTAGTAAAGAAGATATTTTGTTGAGAAAATCAATGCGTCGTGATTGGAGTACGGTTTCAATCATTAATTAATCAGTGGGCTCAGGGAAAATGTGTGCCAGTTTTTCGTCAATTCTGTATCAAAAACCATACCTTTTGCTAAAACAAAGCACCTTTAATTAGTCGCCTTTTAAAAATTTTGCGCAAGAAACACAATTAAACAGTGTATGGACATCTGTTAGATTATCTCTTTTCAAAGATGCATTGTTCATACCACTTACTCTCTCAGTTTTTGACTGTGAGCTTCGATGACCTTGGTTGACCTCTTGAGTCCGGTGACCGATCTTCTGCTGAGTTTGTGTAGCTTCACACTTTCCCTTCTTACTGAGTCGAAGTTCTGCAACGTCTGCGCGCATACTCGCCTCAAGTTGTCCAGACGCTTGAAAAACTCTTTAATTTAGCGTTTAACATCTTCTTATAGCAAAAACAATACCCAGTAGGCTATCAGGTCATTATAAGGACTTTTTTAAATCCCTGACTACGACTTCGTGGACATTACTTTGGTATTTTTTGGCTGAAAAATGTTGCTTTTTAATCTCCGGAAACGGAACTCTGATCAAAGTCAAACCTGGGCCATCAATTTTTAAGGTGATTGCAGAAAAATCAGTTTTTATTTCACCGCCATAGACCATAAGTACCATCGATTTAGGTACCCTCGGACCATGGAACAAACGTTTTTTTATCCTACCTGGAAGAACTGAACAAAGTCTTCGTGTTGATATGGATGATATCCTCCCTGTTGTCGTGGCAAGTTGGCAGGATCGATGAATCTCTGCACTTCGCGAGGTTCATTTAGCATAACGGCCTGAAAGCATACTCAAACTGAATTCGTTGTGATATTGCTTTATATTAAATTGGTATATCGATTTTTGGCCATTGAACAAGAATAGCCGATTCGACCAGTTTTTGAAAGCTTTTTTGGTTTTTTTAATTATTGAGAAGATATTGAGGATAATGATGAGCCACAAGATCAAATTTTCATTGATAAAATGTTTTTAGAATTGTTAGATATAATAGAAGCCTTAAAATTGTGGGAATGAAACTTCAGTCTAATTCCACTCTGAAAAAAATTAAGTTTTAACAACGAAAAAATGCATACCGTTTTTTTTCGACTAAAACAATTTTCATAGAATCCAAATCACGGCTGAAATCGCTGCAATTTGATGATGTTTGTTCTTTCCACTTCGAGCAGTGGTCAGAACAACCAATAAAACCAGAACTGACGATTCGATAGCCAGCAAAATGTATTTGACGTTCTTTTAACTTTAATAAAAATCCCTTTTCGCCAGACAAAAAAAACTCAATTGCGTATAAATTTGAAAAAATGAGGCAATTCAAAAAATATATCATGCCGTTGACTAAAAAATCAAATACTTAAACCAAATTTTCAAGTTACCTTATTTCGTTTCACTCCCAAAAAAAAACAGATAACAAACTTACATTTGCATTTGTTCAAAATCACAAGTGGAAATGTTTAACTGACCGTGAAGTTGAGTTTCGTGGTGTCATTTTGGGGGGACTTGTTGCCCTTGCCCTTGCCCAGTCCCAGCAGCTTCTGCAGGGTCTTGAACTCCTTCTTCTCTTTCGGTCGGGCCACATACAACACGTCCACGCACTTTCGCTCTCTCTGGATATAAATAGAGTACCATTATTTTAAACAAGGTTTTTGACAGCCGTATTTGCCTTTTGACTCTCAGTTTTCTCTCACGCAACAGTTATTGTATCGCCGTTTTTTTAAGCTGACCAATTATTTCTTTTCAGTTTTTTTTGATATCCTTTTTTCGACAAAGTTTTCAAGTCATGTTAACACACTTTTATAAATTTTATGTTAACTAAAAATAGTACATGCAGCTCATGCAATAACAAATTGTTACAATCTACATAAATGTCTTTCCCTTGATGTTCTCCTTCTTTTATCACATGGCGTTTTTCTGAGAGGAAACTTGCTCTTCAAGTCTCGCCGAATTATTGCTTATTCAAGCTTGAGTTCTTTTCCGGCAACGGCTCAAACATTTAAGTGAATTTTCGTTAGGTGCAGGTGTTACAGTTGTCTTGTCTGCAGTAGCAGACGAGGCGTCGCTTTTTTTAGAAAAAAAATAGGAGGACTCCATTGGTATCTTCTTGTATCTCGCATAAACTGATTTAGTTCAAATTACGACCATTTATTACATCCCGCTCTATCGCTGAATGGGTGCCACGGAGGGTTGGTTTCTAAAGGGATGTAACCACATCAGTTAATGCGGAACAAATAGCCCTAAATGAGCATAATTGAATGCCATTTGGGATAATCTAGGAATGTTTTCACCTAAATTCCAATGACTACTGAAAAAGGAAATTTTCATTTCTAAAATAAGCATGACTACTCGTATCAAAGTGAAGCCTTGAATCTTCTGACTTCCCCCTAATGTTGATCAAAATCTTTTGATTAAAAAATTGAATATATTTACAAAAATTTTAATCTCTTAAACTATCCCCTCATACGCTATTTAGAGCACACAGTGAAACATTTTGAGGCATGTCTGAGCTCTTCCCCCACCATATCCTGGTAAGCTATAGTAAGAGCAAATTTTCGCCTAATTACTTTTGGAATAATTTAACTTGCAGCTTAGAACGAAATAGGACGAAATATATCCCGCTTATTTATCCCAGCATGAATTATAGCCGTCCAATGTAGCGCTAAATTCAAACCATTTTTTGTGGAAAACCAAGAGGTGAAGCAGGGGTGGATTTAGGGGAAGGGGGCGGGAAGGCAAACGCCTCCCCCCTCAGGGATTCGAACCCCTGCCAACCCAAAGGGTCCATCCACCCTTTGGTACTTTTTAAGAAACCCATTTTTGGCCGACCGACCCTAAAATTTTTCTAAAGGCGCCTTTGGCGTCAATATATACTTATTTTGTGAGGGGAGCGCGCGCCAAAAAAACAACGTTTTCGTCAAAATTTTCAAAAAAACGCCCAAAAACAGCGTGTCAAAAAACCAGAAAAATTGGCCGAAACAGCGTCTTTTTAGTGCTTTAGGAAAGCTCGGAAAATTAATTTGGTCGACCTAAAAAAAAGGTCGTCAAAGTTTTCAAAATTTTTTTGAAAATCCGCCCCCCCCCCTCGAGAAAATCGTAGATCCGCCCTGAGGCGAAGTGTTTCTTTTTCGAGCCCTGGACATCGATCTCTTTTAGGCTCAATGAAATCCGTGTAATAAAAATTAAAGTGAAGAAAGATACCAAGAATTCCTCCACTTCTTCGAAAGTCAAAACATTAAGACTGCTCGTATGAGGCTGATACCCTGAACGTTACGACTGCCTTCGTAGATAATGCAGTTTACGAGAAAATGTTGTGAAAACGTAGATAATACAGTTTACGATAAATTTTGTGAAAATGAATTTTTTCTTGTTTTTTTTAAACTTGATTATACACGCTATCTATCTATACACCTCAACTATTTTAAGTGCAAAGTGATATATTTCACGTCTAATAATGTTTTAATAACAGCAAATCCTCATTTTCAATTTGTAATGACTTTATTGTCGAGTACGTTTATGACTAAGAAGATCGATGACAGTAGTCAAAATAGTAGCAAAATCCAATTCCTATAACATTACGAAAAGCGGTTTGAGTTGCAATATTTTTTGTTCCGACTTTTGAAGAAAGTCGGAGATACATATGACCGGGCGTTTTTTATTCAGATTGATTAAAAAAAACTGGCTTCATATGGGCATTAATACGGATATTTCAGGATTGCCAAGCGAGTGTGCTTGCACTAGACTAAAGTTCGGTTTTGCTGCCTGGAAAAATACTTTGATATTTTGTTTCAATACGCAAATTATTTATGCGTGGCACTATCCGCAATCAAAATCAGAATCGTTTCAAATTGAATTGAGGCAAGCTAATTGGTCTTATTATTTCCAAAACACCAGTTTGACCAGCCTAAATTTTGTAGTCTGTCAAGATTTCATATGCCAAAAGTGATTCGAAACCAATTGATGGGCAGTCGGAGCATTCAGGGCTGTGCCTGTGATACGAGCAATCTCGTTTACTTTTGAGCTCAAGGTGTCATAAATTTTCAAGTGATATTATGAAAAAGCGAAAGTACGCTTGTCAAAGAGGCGAAACTAGTTTGAAGAAAAAAACCACTCTGAACACAAAAATTCTGCCCTTTCTTCGTAATTTGGAAAAAGAAACTGGATCAACCGTACAAGCCCCCCTAAATGACCTACCGTAGAATACCCTCCCCAAGCATGTAATTTTTCTGAAAATTAATTCTGTATAAAATATGCATTTTATGCAAACGCGCAAATAAAAATGGTTTTTTGCTTTTTTATGCGGGCTTGCATTTGTAAATTGTTTATTACAAAAATTAAAGTTTTAATTCAAATTTTTAAAATAATGCGGTTGATTTTGATTTCAGAAAAAATTATATTTGCTCCCCCTAAATCGATTTGGGGTGGGGGGGGGTTGTACGGGGGGATGATTGTAAGAAAAATTTAGAAAAAGCTTGTGCCCGCGTCAAAACGCTTCTCCTTATTATTCAAAACTCTTAAGCAACTAGTCTGCGCGTATCGTATCAATTCAAAATACAGAATGTTCCGAATATCTTCAAACTGGTTGAATTACGTCGATTATCACTTTAAAAAATTTAAAAATTTCCAAAAAAACCATTACCCGATATTAATGGCTATAAACCTTAGGCCAATGATAGCTTGCCTCAATTTAACTTAGAAATGAACATTCACAATTATATTTGTCATTTGGGGCTTTCGTAAGCTTCTAACTTCTCATTCCAATCATTCAAATACTAAAATATCTAAGAATGTGGGAGATCCTATCAATGCCTTCGTAGTGTGCATACTATTGCACACTCAGATACTTGGAAGTTGCCTGCTACTTTTTGGTAACCTTTCGTGGTAACTTGGAGGTTTCTTTCCGATAACAAAGCGGGAAATGGCAAAAAGTTAAGGCTTCTACTACTTTTTCGCACAAAATGCAGAACAGCACCTAAGATAAAGCCACAAAGCACAACCAAGCTCTTAAGAGTACAACGAGAATTATGAGGAAGCTGTTGGCAATACTCTTTTCGGTTAATGAACCTGAATGGAATTCTATGACGGAAAAGCTAATTTGGCGTCCTCAACCAGGGGCGGATTTAGGGGGTGGGGGTGGGTGGACGCCCTTTCCCCTCAGGGATTCGACCCCCTGCCGACCCAAAGGGTCACTTTGGTACTTTTAAGAAATCCAATTTTGGCCGACCAACCCTAAAACTTTTCTAAAGGCGTTTTTGGCGCTAATATATACTAATTTTGAGAGGGGAGCGCGCGCCGAAAAAATGCGATTTGTTAGTCAACATTTTCCAAAAAGTGCCAAAAACGTCTTTTTCCAAAAACAGTTTCCAAAAAGTGCCAAAAACAGCGATTAAACCGTGCTTAGAGCGAGCTCGAAAAATCAATTAGGTCGACCTAAAAAAAAAAATCCGCCCCCCCCCCCCTCGAGAAAAACCTAGATCCGCCTACTGTCCTCAACATTAAGTTTTTGCGAATCAAGCGCGTAAACATAGTCACCAAAAATTAGCTTACGTAAGAACAGTGCTGATTTAAAGTATCCGGACAAAATGAATAAAATTTTAACTTTGAAACACGTTTTTCTCAAACTGCGTTAAGATTAGACAAAAAGTGAAGAGGACAAAGTTCGCTTAAAATTTCATCAGAATTAATATGGGGCAATTTTTTCTCTTAAAATCTCAACCAAAATTTACCCCAAAAATGGGTAATTTCGGGTTTTTGTACTTAAATTAAAAGTTACGCTGAAATCGCTTTGTTAATTGATCGGATAATTATATCACAAGAAGCCTCCTACACAGGCCAACAAAGTTCTAGAAAGCTTAAGCCTCCAAAAACCCGTGTAAGAGAAAATATTTTTGCATGATAGTCAAAAAAAATAATTTTTACTATAAAAAATCCAAAATCTTTGCTTACAAACCTATTTTTGAACAATTTAGTCAAATTTTTGGAGATTTAACTCTTCTAGAACTTTGTTGGGCTGTGTAGAAGGCTTCTTGTGATATAATTATCCCATCAATTAACAAAACAGTTTCAGCATAATTTTTGACTTGATTAGAAAAACTCTAAGTGACCCATTTTTTGGGGTAAGTTTTGGTTGAGAATTTGGAGAAAAAATTGCATCATAATAATTCTGATGAAATTCTAAGCGAAATTTGTCCTCTTAAGTTTTGTCTAATTTTAACGCAATTTGACAAAAACGTGTTTGAAAATTCAAGTTTTGTTCGTTTTTTTTCCGGATAATTTAAATCAGCACTGTATTATGACGGGGGCTATTCTTATGCGCGAAGGACCAAATGAGCACACAAAAACTAGTGAGCAAAAGACCGAAAACAAAATTAACCGAAAGTCAAGTTTTAAAAAGAACCAAATGCCATTCAATTAAAATAAATTAAATGAAGCAATATGTAGCTTCTTTCGTAACGAAACCCTTGAAAAAAATTGTTCCAATTCGGCGGCGGTCAAGCACAATTTTAAAATTTTGCATATATTTGTAGTTTTTCTATTCGGCCAATATCAACATTCAGTCCCTGAAATTGTTTACTTTCTTTCCAAATTTTATTTCTGATTGCCAGATTTTTATTTTCGCGCATTCGGTCCTTCGCGTATGAGGGATTCCACAATTATGACTTCTGGCTAATTAAAAAATCAATGTCATTACAAGGCAGAGCTGTTGCAATGCGAAAAAAAATTCGAATTTGGGTGATGATAGAAACCGCAGAAAAAATTAGTTTCTGGATGAGACTCCAAGACACTTTTTTAACGCGTGGTGTCGTTTTGCTGTTGTGAAATCAATAAAACAAAGGGTTTAAACATCAAGCAACTACAATTGCGCCCGCCACTCAGAACGTTTCGCGGAATCGGCAAAATTCTAATCAACGCATTCTGTTTTGATCTATATTGCCAAATTTTTGACGTCGACTATAGTTAATGCCCATTTGTTAGTAATATCGTTTTGTTTCTATGAATCTTAACGAAGTGAATCAACCTGAAGATGCCCGAAATGAAAAAAAAAATGAAAGGATGAAGTTTGTTGAATAACCATCTGAAAAGCACTTAAAACAAAACAAAAATAAAACAAAATGAAGCGATGACGTTTGTTTAACAATAATGGATTATAATTCAATAAAAATTGAGAAAAAAAACTTTCAAAAAATAATCGATTATAATGATTATTTTTGTTTTGAAAAATAGTAACATTATAATCCATTTTTAATCGATTATAATCATTTTTTTTTGAACATTAAAGAGACTGACAATAAAAAGTATTACTTTGTCTTTTTACTGAGTGCGGGCGCTCACTTTGACGTCGGAAACCTTTTGCCGCTTATTTCAACACTGTCATAAACATTAGGAACCGTGTCGAAAGATCTAATCTAATTAATCTATTACCCGGGTCGAGGTTTGCGATTTATGTTCCGACCGACGCGACCAAAAAATTATATGTTTCGACCGTCTCGACCCAGGTTCGATATGTTTCGACCAACTCGACCCAAGCCGTCTATGTCTGACTATGTTCGACCGAGGAAGAACATCTCGACCGAGTTCGACCGAGGAGTTTTTTTCGACCGAAAAGAATTTCGACCGCGATAAAACATTTCGACTGTGTACGACCAAAGAAAAACGTGTCGGCTGAGTACGATCGAGGAGTCTTTTCGACCAAGAAAAACTTCTACCGCGAAAAAACACTTCGACTCTATTCAACCGAGGAAAAAAGTTTCGACTGAGTTTGGCCCAGGATTTTTTCGACCAAGAAGCATTTCGAACGAAGAAATTTCTTCGGTCTAAACATCAATAGCAAACCTCAATCCGGGTATTTACGCTTTTTCGACCATACTTGAGATGATCATGGACCATACTCAAGATGATCATACACACTTAAGATGATCATGTTCACATGCACGAAATTTACTATTTCTTGCACGAAATTTACTGTTTGATACTATTTATGTTTCAAAATCTGTTTGCGTTGGACATTGTATTCGTAATTTGTCATATGTGCTGCTGCTGACCTGTAAGCTGGATAGTGTTCTGATGATGACTGAGATGGCGGTGTGGTTGAGATTTGTCTGGTCAGCTACGAATGAAAACTTCTTCCGACCAAGCACTGTCTGTCTAAACACAGAACAGAAACACTCAAGCAACGGTTCAGTTTTTGACAATATGATTTTCCCCCTTATGTTCAAAATAATTTTTTTGGTTATCCTTGTAAAATATAAATAAATAAAAAAGAGCTTGGCAAACCTACAAGCGTAAAGGCTACCCATAAGGCTGCTTTTCCTATGTTCTGCTTTCTGATTTACTTTAATCAGACTAATTGATTTTTCATCTTTCAATCTGTCAGTTTCCAAGCAAGCCATTGTTGCGCATCAGACGATAAATTATTGAACATGAAGAAATTGCGTCAAGAAACAGTAAAAAGTATTGGGTCGATTTTACGCGGGTTTCAATTTTTCTTAGAGTTTTGATAACTGTTGATAAAATGATAAAAACAACTTAATCGTTTGCTATGACCTTAGATTCTGAAACTTCACTCAGATTGAAAATTATTTGAAACATCACTCAAAACTGCTCTTAGCAACGATATCCTGCAAAAAAAACATTGTTTTTTTTCCAGAAACAGGTTAACCTTTACAAGAGGAAATCAAGTTATTATAGATTTTTAAAAGCTACTTTTATCAACATTTATTTGTCAAAAAACTGGGTTCTTCATACAAAAGATTATCATATTCAAAGGATTACTAGTTATCATAAAATTTCAAGAAATTGTTTTATCAACGCAATCCAATTAAAAACAATTACATATTTCGAAAAGTATATAATTTTCAGTATATTTTAAGAGCAAAGTTGAAGAATAAAATATAATTATTTGTTAGCAGGGGCGGATTTTGGGGGAGCGCGGGTCAAAATTTTCTAAAGGCGCATCTGGCGCCAATATATACTAATTTTTAGGGGGGAGCGCGGGTCAAAAAAGCGCAATTTTTTGTCAACATTTTCCAAGACGATCCAAAAAACGGCTGTTTGACCTGTTTTTTCAAAACAGGGTTTTTTTAGTGTCTTAACACATAAAAGTTTCTATCTATTTTTATATTTCTATCTATATCAATATCTATATCTATATCAATGCTTATGATTACTTCGGGTAACTGATTTTACGTGGGAAATTAAACAATAAAAAAACAACAAATTTTAGTGGTCGGAACAAAAACTCTCCTCAAATGAGACAGTTAAAAAGTTTTCATAAGTTATATGTTATGAAAGTTGTTGACGCTGCTTTTTTGTTTACTGTATTCTTCATATTTGGTTTTCTGCCTTTTTCTGCAGTCATACAGCGGACGACACGAGACAGTAAACCTTTCTAGTAAATAACTAAATTTTTGATGCAAAGGACCGCCAATTTAGCGTAAGAGAGGAGGGAGTTGATTTAGTTGTTAATGAGTGTCTAAAAGACCTCTTGATGGCAACTTTGCAGGTAGTCTACCCATTCACTAAAATTTGGCTACAAAACTTTTTAGGAACCAGATTTTAGCAGGCTTTTATGAGTGGAGAGGGTGATTTTGTCCTCCACCTGCAAATAAACAGACCACTCACTTCTTAATCGGTGTTTTGAATGCTCTTTAAGGACTGCCATCAGAAGGTATGATACTGCAGAGATACTTGAAGTGAGTGGTCTGTTCTATTGTACTGAATGCTTTGGGAGTAATATCGGAATCATTTCTGCCACTAATTTTGATATCTTTAGTTTTCTCGAAATATGTTCTTAACTGAGCCAATTCAGAGGTTACGATGATTGCCAGATATTCAATGAGGGTAAAGTGAAGATATGCTAATTTTTCCAGAACCCTAAAAACACAATTTTAAAACCCCAAAACTTGAAAATCACAACGGCGCTTTTTAAAATTTGACTTCAGGACATTGGCGATTTTCAAGCTGTTACAATTAGATCGCGCAAAAATAGCAGGTTTAGATCATCATAATTTACTGAATCCTCCGAAACTCGGAATTGTTAACTTGAAAATCAAGTTTGTTTAATTGAATCATTTTACAAACATATCACTAAATAGTAGATTTAGGTAATATATCAAGATTTGTAGTGCTTTCGTGGGCTTTGAAACAATAAATCAATGAAATACTCAGTTTTTTGTTCAAACCAACAAAAAATTTTATTCAAAACCAACACTTCTTCAATAACTAATTCTGGAGTCTCTACATATTTTGAATGAAATATGAGTCTTGATCAAAGAGTCTCATTTAACCAGGGCTATTATATTAAGGTTTGGAAGGAAACCACATACTGACAGTGTGAAAACTTCAATTATTTTAATCGCTACTAGTTTGTAGCCCAAAAACCGTCTTTTGGCTTTTTTTACTGTTCTACCCACCTGCAAATTTTTAATCCGCATACCGATTGATACAAAAATTGGTATGCTGATTAATTGGACAATGACAAACATATTTGGTCTTCATACGCAACCCTGTGAAAACCCTCGTTACACCGTAAAATTGATGCTTACGTGCGGTGGAGAGGAAACGGAAAAAGTGCCGGAAAAAGTGGGAAACGAAAAAAAAAACAGAAGTAGCTTAGTTGATTGAAGTTTTCCGGCATGAAAACAAAAAAATCGCACTTCCCTCTCGAGTCACAATCAGTCCTGTCGTTTCAACAATCTCCAAAACTAGCTTTAAAAATGACCTTTTTTCAAAAAACAACAAATTCCTGCACGTGAAGACAAAAAATAATTAATGCTCTCTAGTTCAAAAACCAAAACGATTGAGTTTGTTCAATATTTCGACTACTGGCATCTAAAAGAATTTATTTTAAGATATATTTTTGTATCATTTTTTTTGTCTTGAAATCCTTTCCTGTCCTTTACACTAGTTCAAGAGAAATTCACAGGAAAAGCGTTATGCTCGGACTTACTTTAATCCGGAAGACAGCATGTTTTTCCAATCGATTTAAGATTGGGATAACTTCGACATCTACTAAAAAATCAGACTTCGTTCGCTCTGTGCAATTTCCACGCCCAATTCAAGCGGCGTGCGTCTCGGTGATTTATTTGGACTGAGAAAACAGAAGTAAGAATAACTAGGGCGGTTTATTTAAATTTTTATCTAGTAAAGCGATATTATATGTTCAGCCTGTGCTATAATGGGGAAATATACTTCACGTTGTTTGAAATGCTGCTGGACGTTTTGCTTCACAAAAAAAACTTTTTGCGGGATACTTGAATGTCAACATGAAAACTAACTAGTATCCTCCCGACACACTAAAACAATTGTAGCTATTCAAGGACCGGAACGGTTGTCAGTTAAGCCGCTACACTATTTTGTGATAGATTTTGTAGAAACTTAGCAGATCAGACAATTAACTTTTACGAAAAAAAATGTTAAGAAAAAGATACAAAAAAAACTGTTGAATACCCAACCTTAAGATTAAAACAAATAAAGAAATTTTCCAACATATATATATATTGAGTTATGACTGGGGTGTATAACTCATAGAGTAATTTCGGATAGGGTACACCGTCTGCTCGTCACGCTATCTTATTTTCGGCCGGATAGATTCGTGCAACTTCTTAGTCTAATACCGATCCTAATCTTACTCTTATACTATCTAGTCTCAGGTTGTTTAACTAGTCTCTGCTAGGCTCAATAGATCTAGGGTATACTGGTTTATTGCGGCTGCTGAAGTGCTCGGGAGAGTCCAACTAATTTCTAAGTTAAATTCAAATCTCTCTGGTGCTGAAATTACAAGTAACTTCAGCACTTACAAATAAGTGGGTTGTTAGTTAGATGGATCATGATTGGTTAATATTAAATACTTTACATTGGTAAAACATTTAATTTATCCAATCATAAAATATAGTTTAGATCAGGTTCCACCCATCCGGGTTTTACAGAGTTTTTTAGAACAGTTCTTCTGTAGTTCAAGGATGGATGATGGACGTTGGTATTTGGCGAACATCATTTTTCTTTTGTTTCCTTTTTGTTAAGGAAGTTCCAGGGATCTGGAATTGAGGACACAAGACGTTGTGTTCTTCTTGTGACAACGACTGAGTCTCTGCAACAGCATCAATTCTGGTTTCAGAATGGTTGGCTATGTCAGGTTTTTCTGTTCTTCGGAGAGAACTTCTTTTGTGTTTGATCTAGCTCGGGAATGGCGTGGAGATTGTGCGTGGAGGGGATGCCTGGTTACTCGGATCTGTACGTATACTTGAACATCGAGGTGGTCATTGGTCTAGTTCAATGAAGTCCTTTTCTGCGAAGTCAAGTCGTACTCTAAATCCTTTGAGTTGTGATTGTGAGCGGCATATCGATTGTAGTTGGTCATTCTCTCTCGAGTGTAGTGAGGTCGTCTTGTCTTTTGATGTTCGTCCTTGGTGTTGTATTCTGATCTATATATTGCATCATGTAATTTTACATTTTATAAATCTTTTATTAGTTTAATATATTTTTTAATAATGATTTTAGTTAGTTGTTTTCACAAAAGCTTTTTGTTTTAGTTCGGTTATTTTGAAGAGTTACTCACCCTTGAGTAGCTCTTATTAAAAATAAAGGTGTGGTCACAAAGCGTGGATGTAGCGCGGTGGGTTAGGCCGGCTATAGAGCATGCTCAGGACGTCCTTTCCTGGTGGGTTAGGCCAGGTGTGGGAGTATGATTTCATGCGGTTTTTATGAGGAGTCCTGTTATGTGACAACATTTTATGTTGGGTTTGTTGTGGTTTTACTTATGTCTTGTTGGTTATGTACTTTGTTCAAAAAGCAAATTGTTTGTGGTATGGGTTTGTCTTTCGACTTTTTTGTGTTTTATTATTTCTTTCTAAGACTTTGTAATAGTCTTCAAAAGAATAAATTATCCAGTTTTAAACTGGGTTAATCCGGTTTGGGTACCGTTGGTTTCCTTTTCTTAGTCATGCTGTTATTTTATGATTTGTGGTATTTAGTAAGCTGCGTTGGTTAGTTTTGTTTAGTATATGATTCCTTTCCAACCGGGTTAAAGGAAAGTTTGAAACTTGTTATTATATGTTAGAGTTGTTGAGTGTGAAAACTTGAAACTGAAATTCATTATTTTAAACAATTCTTCGTGGGCGAGCTGTGCGAGTGTGGATAGAATTTCTGTGCGAATGAATGAAAATATCAAAAGGTTAGTACTGCAATTGCATTTTATTAATTTACTGCATAGAATTTGGAAATTTACTGCTAGTAATGGGGGAATTTTAAGATACAAATTTTCATCATATGTAGATTTACTGCTTTGGGGGAAAATTTTATAAATTAATTTACTGCATTGGTATTATATTTATTTAATTGTTGGTGCAAAAGTTAAAAGGGTCTTAAACAGTTTTGAAGAAGTTTGCTATTTTTTATTTTTTTTTTGTGAATTTTTCAGATGATCGAAGATGAAGGCTAAAAATCTAAAGAAAACATGAATAAAGAATGGTGAGTTTTTTAATATTTTAATTAGTTAGTAATATTCATTTAATTCATACTTACCTGTTAGTCGTCAGGGAAAAAACCGTGGGGGAAGATGTCGTGAATTAGTTCTGAAGTTGTTAGTAGTTTAGCTAAGATGCGGATGATATTTTTAGTTTGAAGCAGTGGCCAAAGCAATTGGAGTGCCTTGATAGTGGTTAGTTCTTCAGTGCCAACTGCAAACTCATAAGGTGTGTTTTGGATTAAGTTATATAATTTGTGGTTAAATTTAGTGTTGTGGATGAATTCTAAAATGGGGATTTCTATAGGCTGTACAAACTCGTGCGGGATAAGGAAGGGTCGGGATTCTTCGGCGTTGAAGGTCTTGGTGATGGGGCAGAAAATGTACATTTGGGTTATGGGGTCATAGTTACGAAGAATACCATGAAGGTTAGTATCTTTAATACAATATGTGAAATTTAGGAAATACGGTGAAGTGTATTTTGAATTGATGAATTGAAAGCGATGGTGTGGTTGTCTAGAGGGTGTGTGGAGGTCAAAGTGATTTTGGATGAAACGATAGTAACTGTATGTATGTGTTTGTTTAGTTCGCAACATAATATCGTGTGAGCAGTGTAAATCTCTTTCGTGTGGTGCAAGGAAATGAAAGGTTAGTGAAAAGATTTGGAAGCGTTCTTTAAAACTTTCGTACGCTTGTGTGCTTGTTAGTGCTTCTGAAATAATGTGATCAAACTTTCGGTCGAAGATGTTTAGTGTAAATACATATGGTGTCTTGATGAAAAATTTCTCGGTGATTTGTGGGTTAGCGAAGCGATCGTCGTCTAAGAATTGATCTTGGTTAGCTCTGATGATGTTGTGATCGTAGTATTCTAGTGTATATTCATTAGCTCTAGGTGCAGTGTGTATTTTTAGTGATTTTTTATATCCTACGTAAGTAAATTGTCTAGCGGTGAGTGGTGTAGTTAGTCGATATAGCATGTCTTTGTTTCGGTCTATATCGATGGATGTGTTGGTTAAAGGTAAGCAAAGAGGGTTAGTGAAATGATAGTATGAGGTCCAAGAGAGAGTGGGCATTAAAACGTATTCGTCTACAAAGTTGCGTGTTTCGTTAGCGTCATGAGGGGTGTTTAAGGTGTATTGTGGAAATGAGGGTAAAGTGATAGCTAAAAATTCTTTGGTGTTAGTATGCTGGGGGTGGTTGATGTATTCACGGGCTGTTCCTGGTTTTGTTGGGAAAGGATGGTTGGGGAACTTTCTTTTAAAAGTGCGGTAAGCTCTATTAGTGTTGAGTGAGGATTCAGTTGATGTGGATGATGGTGCTAATGATTCAGTATAATTTGAAGAGGGTGTAGGGGGATTGGATGAATTTGTAGTGGAGGAGATTTGGTTTATGGTCGGGGTGTTAAGGTGGTAGGGTTGTTGTTGGAGGGTAATAAAATTGTCTAGCTCTGGGGAGATTCGGGGGGTGTCTGGAGATGATTGGTCAGAATGGTATGAGGAGTAGGTTGGGGTAACTTGGGAAGCATAAGAGGGTGTAGGAGTGATGGGGTCAGGGTTATTTGACAATATGGGTTGAAAAGGAGGTTGAGAAAACTGAGAAGGGTTATGAAAATTATTGGATGGAGATGGTTCTGAGTCGGCAAATTCGTCGGGGGTTTCAATATTCGGGTTATTTAGCTGTGAAATGGAGTATAAAACTGAAATTTGTGAGTTAGTGTCGGAATTCATGCCTGATGTTACATTGCTAGATGGAAAATCGGGTGGCGGAAAAGCAAAAAGTGGTATTATTGGGATTGAAGAGGTAAGGTTGGTTGGATGGGAATTTGATCGATGGAGTGATCCAAGTTGGCGGCTCATCGTGGGCTAAAAAAATTATTATTTTGAGATTGAAAAGCGGTGGTATGTGGTTGTTCAATAATTTGTTCGTAAGTATTATCATCTTGTGATTGATGTGTCATTATATGTTGGACGGGACTTTGTGATGTGGTGAGTCTAAAGTTTGGATTATGTGTGATTGCTAAATTTCTAAAATTTCGTGGGACTAGGGATAGTGGATGGTTATTTGGTAGGGGTGGTAATTGTGGTGCCGTTGGCTGTGGGTCGACATTGTTATGTTCTTCGTCGTATGTATTTTGTCGTGTTGTTATTTTTGTGTTATATTCTTTTATTTGTGCGTCTAAAAGAATTTTGTTTATAGATGTGGAAAAAATTCCAAAAAATCCTGCAAAAAGTATGCGTGCTACGCTTGCTTGTCTGTTTACTTGTGTGTGTATAGCACATGTATTGTAGATTCCTTTTAAGAGTGAGAAAAGAAATCCAATAAAGTTAAACATTGCGTATAAAATAGTCAATTTTTCTAAGATGTAGTAGGGCCATCCTAGAAAATCTAGGATCTCATTTTTGAGTGTAACAAAGCTAAAAATGTTAATTGGTGATATATCTTGGGGACGGTATTTTTCGCCGTTTAGATATATATAATCTTTAATGTCTTTAAAATATCCGCTATAGTCTTGCGTGTAGATATCGGCAAATCCTGCAGTTTCTGCAAGTTTGCGTAAATTTTGGTCTATTGATTGTCTTTGTATAGTGTCCATTTGTGTTAATAATTCTTGGAATTGTTGTGTTCTAATGTGATGTTGAATATCTGATTTTGAATAGATTCCTATTGATTGTAAGTCTATATTTGGGTTTCGAGCAATAGCGCGAATGCTTTCTGGTGAAAATTTTTTGAGTGATTGCATTAATGTGGGATATGGAGTGAGAAGATAATATTTGTTTTCATCAGGGTTTAGTTGTACTACATTGTGGCTATTTTCTGATCCACATGGGACTGCGGTATCCCAGAAATAGGTTCTTCGTGAAAGTGTATCCACGAAATGTACTTTATTCTTATAAAAGATAGGGATTCTTTTATAACATCGTTTATCTTCAAAAACGTATAGTGGTGATACTTTTTTAGTACAAGTATAAAACCATAAAATGTTTCCTTCGTAGTCTAAAAAATTTGATCTATTTCCTGATAATAAGTATCCTGCGTAGGGTATTTTTAATACTGCTAGTGCAAGTGATTGTAGTATTTGTGTTCGTTCTAATTCGCATAGTTGATGTAGTGTTTCTAATTCGGAGAGTGACATTTCTTGAAAAATGCGGCTAATTGTATAGTCTAGTTTCATATCCAAATGAATATCATAGTGGATATTACCAAAATATGTAGTATTCATTAGTGATAATTCTTGTAAGCGTGTGCTTCTGGTGTCAGAAGGTTTTAGATGTCCACCAGGTTGTCCGTTGCTTTTTTGAAAATTAACTGGTATATAGGATGTTCCTTCGTTTAGAGGATGACCTGTGGCGTATGGGTCGATTTTTACTTTACCAGTGGTCATGTCGAATCCTTTTTCATATTCAACTAATATTTCAGAGTATTGTGTTCTGTGAAGTGGATTCCTGTATTTACATGCAAGTTCTGTTTCTTGATATATTTGAAAACGTGTCAATTTATTTTCTATATTGTCTATGTTTCTAAAATCGGAACTTAGTTTGCGTGATGGATGGACTTGTTCATATGGAATTGATTGTATGAAATATTTTTCGTGAAATTTTATCATACGAGCGTGTATTTTTGCTACTTGAAATGTTGTACATGTGTCTTCGGGGAACCAAACAATTGTTGCTTGTGTTCTTGTTGTAGGGTCGCAATATCCTTGATCGTTTTTACAAGGTAGTCGGATTCCTTGATAGATCATTGTATTATCAGATAAATCTCGTGTGAGTTGTATTTTTTCGAGTTGTATTTTCCAATCGAAAAACATTATTTCTTGGTATCCTTTATTTTTCGTGTCTGCTTTGCAGTTTGATGGGTTATTTATACCAATGTGTGGTATCCAATGTTTATCGTGTAGGTCATAGGTTAATCGTCCGTGTGCGCCGTTATACGGGTATTTTTCGTCTAGTTTTATATGTCCTTGGTGTCTTTCAAGTTGTGATTGATGTACAGAGTCTGAAAAAACTTGAAAATTAACTAATTTTCTTTGGGAGTTTTTATTTTGTGTGATGTTTAGTCTAAGTAATTCATTTTTACAATCGTCAGGATTGAGATGTAAAAGACGTTCTATATTACTTTGGTAGAATGATTCATGGTCAAGTCGGTTTTTGTTTCCGTTCGAGACTTGTGAACAATGTACTTTCTTTTCGGAAAATGTTGCTGTGAATTTATAACCTGTAACTGTTGTAGCTCGGGCTTTTGAATAGAGTGTTGCTATTATATCTGTGGTTTCTATAGCTTGTGGTTCTGTTTCACATTGTGATACCTGATTGATTGCATATTTATGTAGTGTTTTTTGTTCATTATCTTCGCAATCGTAATGTGTTACTAATAAATCTTGTGGTCCTGTACGAGGGGAAGGGTTTATGTTTTGATTTGAGGTTATTAGAAAAAGGGTTTGGAGAAAAATTAATAATTTTAGAATATACATGTGTATGATAATCCTGAGTATGGATTATAAAATGTAATGTAACCAATTGTGTTTTTGGTGTATCTGTCGTATTTGTATATTACTTCAGTAGTTATAAACGGTGGTGGTAGTGATTGAGCTGTTATGTTAGGTGGATTTAATGGGTAGGGATGTTGGGTAATATTATTTAACTTAACTGTGATTTCAAACTTTAATTGTAAACTGTTTTGTTGGAGTATTTGAATATTGTGATCACGGATATCGTTGTGAATATCTTGACGATATTGTAATCTATTAAGTGCCCAGTTATGAAGGCGGTTACTTTCTTGATGTTGTCCAAATAATGGTGGAGGTGCTGTGAATGTATTCCAATCTAATCTTAAAGGAATATTTATAGATGATTGTTCTCGATATCTGGCGTCGAGATTATTTGGAAAATTTAAGTTAAAGGGTAGTGGTGAAAATTGACTTATTGATGGTGTTGATGGTAGTGATAATGTTTCTGGTAGTGATGAGGATGTTGTTGTATCCGTAGAAATATCTATGGGGTCATTGACTAAATTTGGTTCACCTTGTGTGAATGAATTTGTAGTCCAATATGGTAGTCGTGATGTTAGGTTTGGGGGGTTAAAGGGATTTTCACGTATCTGTTCAGATGTTGGTGTTGAACCTAAGTAGTCTGAAGGTAGACTGGAAGTGCTTCGTTGTGAAAAAAGTGTAGGAGTTTCTGGTGTGATACCAGTGGTGTTTTCTGGAGTGGTTTGTGTTGGGGATTGAGGTATATCAAAATGAACTCGGGGAGTTTGAAAATTTCTATTTCGTCGAGGATGTATAATTTGTCTATTTATTTCTGCTGTGTTTTGGTTTTGACTAAGGTTTCGTATTCTACTTAGTTCTTGTGGTAGTGTTGGGTAAAGATTATATGTTGGTTCACTTAGGGATGCTTGTCGTTGAACTGGTTCTAGTGGTTCAGATAAACGAGCGTGCCGTTCTTCAAAAGTGTATGGATTGTCTTGAAAAGAAATTCGTGTAGATGTTTGAGGGTTTTGAGTAGTTGAAGGTGGTGTTGGATTATCTTGGGATGATGTCGGTGAAGACTGATTCTGTGACTGTTGGGTAGCAATTTTTGATGGATTTTTAAATCGTTACTTTAGTGGGAAGGTTTATGTTTATTATAATATTCTTCTAAAAAAAGAATTAGAAAAATTGTTGCTAGGGCAAATGTGATGATTGCTTTCTTTATACATTTACATATTGTCAAAATGAGGGATAATAGAAATGTTATGAAAATTACAAACAATAAAAAAATATCAGTTCTACTGAAAATTGTTCGTATCATTTAGACAAGTTGTTAAAATCGTACCTGTGGATATATTCAAGGGTTTTGGAAAGTTGGAGGAATAGTTCAATTATTGTGTAGAAAATTAAAAAAATGTTACAAAAAATTATTATGATTATTAGAAAAGATTCAATGATATCAAAAAGAAATATTATAAAGGCTTGAAGTATTGAAAAAAAATGTTTAAAATTGATAAATATTTGAGCGACTGTTTGAGAGAAAAGCATTTAAGAAATGATCTCTTGGTCGAATATTTTTTTGCTGTTTGAGGCGATTTTCTAGTGTGGTCGAATTATTTATTAGTTTTTTGACAAGTGGGTTGAGTTTCGTAAAAAATTGTTGGGGGCAATTTTCATGGTGACTGGGAGGTCGTCTTTTTCTTTATTTTTGTTTGTCAAATGATCCGGGGTATGGTGAGATTTTTATACTTTAGGCTAATTAAAATCTTCATTTTGTGACTTTAGGCTAAGTTATCAAATTTGTTTTGGGGGTATTCGTGGTCTGAGTTGGGGAAATATTGTTGATCTTTGGGTTATTAGATAAGGGAGGGGTACGGTATTATGGTGATATTTATTTTAGCTGTCAAGTTGGAGTGGTTTGCTTATTTTTGACCTGGAGGTTGTAAAGTTATAGTTAGAGATGTGCCTGGAGTTCTAGATTATTCGTCTAATTGATCTTAGTTTGAGTTAGAGAAAGTGGCGGATTGGATGAATCCTATTGGTCTATTTTGAACTAGAATTATTGCGTACTTTGTGAGCATGTTATTTTGAAAAATGGAAATGAAAAATGTTACGGAGGTTTCAAGATTGTGAAGTATAAAATGTTAAATTTACTTTTTAAATTCTACTTTCTTTAATATTTTAGATTGGGGGATGAACATTTTGTAGTTTTTACGTGGTTGATTTCGGAGTCTTGTTGTCTTTCTATGTTCTGATTTGTCTATTTCTTCTTGGGGTATTATTTGTTCTGTCATTTTTCTATTTTTTCTTTGTTTTGGAGATTCTTTATGATTTTGTGTATTGTTTTTGGTGGCGGTTGGTTTTGTGTTTTGATTTTCGGTGGGGTTATCATTTTGTTCTGTGTTTTTTAGATGTGGTTCATTTTGAATGATTTTTAATCCTGTGAAAGAATATAATTGAGTTAATTCGCGGAGTGCGTATTCTTTTGGGTAATAAGGTAATAGGTTGTTTCGATGTTGAACGATTTCTTTTTTGTTTGAGTCGATAATTTTATATGTGACATCTGTGGGTTTTGCAATTATTTGATAGGGTCCTTTTCGGAGGGGTTGTAATTTTTTAGAAATTCCTTTGTGAGTATTAAAATTAGGTATTAAAACAAATGTTCCAATTTTTAAATCGGAAGCTGGTGTAAAACGTGAATTGATTTGTTCATTAATATTTTGTCTTTGTAATAACTTTTTTGTTATTTTTTGATAAATTTCATCGTGTTTTTTATCTCTATTTAAAATCCATTCGGTGTGTGTACCGGAGGCTAATTTAAGAATTTGTGGGTGATGAAAATGATCTTCATCGTGTGTATGTAAAGGTAGGTTATAACAAATTGAGTCTTTATTTGGTTGACAATAACCTTGTGCGTTTTTATGTGAATTTGCTGTAAACATTATTGGTTTGCGTGGCTTTTGGTTAAAAACCATTTCGTATGGTGACATTCCTAAAGTTGTCGTAATTTGTGAATTATATGCTAAGGGAAATAATTTTACATCTGCTGACCATTCGGTATATTTTGTATCATTTCCGTTGATGATACATCTAAGATATTCTTGTAATGAACGGTTCATACCTTCGACTAAGCCGTTTGTCCAAGGTGCATGAGATGTACGTGGTTTGTGTTTAATGTTGTATAAATGACATAGTGTTATTATTTCATTATTTATGAATTCTGTACCATTGTCTGTAACTAAAATTTCTGGTAGTCCAAATTTTGCTATCCAGTGTTCATAGAGTGTTGTGTATGCGTAATAAGCGTTACAATGTGGTACTGGATTAAGTGCTACATAATGTGTAAATGCGTCAACAATTACCATAATGTAGGAGTTTCCTTCTGATGAGGGTGAAATTGGTCCTTTAGTATCAAATGAGATACGGTGATTAAAGTATAAACTTTGTCCTTTAAAATCTTGTTTTTGTGCTACTTGTTTTTGATTTGGGTAAGGTTTATTTAGCTGACATACTATACAATCATTGCATAGTACTTTTATCCAAATTGGTGCATTTGGGAAGTAAAAATTTTGTATAAAATTTGAATATGTTTTTTCTGATCCAGAGTGTCCTTTAATATTTTGTGTATGTGAAATATTAAAAGCTATAAGAATCATACTTATAGGGAGACAGGGAACTGTGGATTCGTTTAAATTGTATTCTAAAAGGTCTGTAGTTTCATTGATTGTTGTGTTGTTAAATTTGCGAAAGTATCGGAGGAGTGTTTTGTTTCCTAGAATGGTTGAATCTGCTTTGATAGGTTTAGTTTTATATTTGTGCCATGATTTTAGTTGTCGAATTATCGGGTCAAGGTTTTGATATTGTTTCAGTGTTGAAATTGTAATCGTATCTGTTGGGGGGAGAAAAATGTTTTCAACTTCGAATTTAGATAAGGGTATTGTATCAAGTGGGTCGTGAAGGTCAAAAACTTGATTTATTGTGTATTTTGAATCATTTGTTTGTGGTCCTGATAAATTTATTTTATCAGTTAAATCTTCTTTTTCAATTAGTGGAAAATGGTCTTTTTTAGGTAGGTGTTGTTTTGTTCGTTTTTGTTGGGTGTTATTTTTTATCCATTGAGAATATGGAATTGGTTTAAAAGTTGATGTTCCAAGTAGGTCAACTTCATAATGATTATTTTGACAATCTAAATAAAGTGGGAAATGTTGTAAATTATTTATTTGTGATTGTTCAATATCAGTTTTAACTGCATATTTGCATTCTAATCGAGGTGATGTTTCGTTTTCTGCAAGGTAGAATTTTATGTTTTTGGGTATTTCAACTGTTGTTTTTCGTGTAAGTAATTCAGGTGGTGTATTTCGACTTAAGGTGTCTGGTAATGCAAGATTTTTTCCTGCAGTCCAAACTATATGTAAGTTTGGAAACTTCATTAGAATTAGTTGAAATCTGTAAACTCGGTGGTTTGGGTTAGATTTCTGTGTAAAAAGAAAGATGATTGGTTTGTGGTCTGTGAATAAAACTGTGGGATGTTTTGATCCAAGTATCAGAAATTCATATTCTGTAAGTGTATATATTATGGCTGTACATTCTCTCATTAGAGTTGAGAGTCGTAGCTCTGCTTGAGTGAATAATCGAGAATTTGCTGATATTAGGTTCATTTTATTTGTACTATTATGTGATTGTAATAATGCTGCGCCGATGCCAAAGTTCGAAGCATCGCACATTGCATAAAATGGTTGATCAGGGTCTGGAATTGTGTTTGAAATTTGTTCAGTTAAAAGTTTCTTTATTTCTTCGAATCGTGTTTGATGTTCTGTATTCCATTCAAAATTATTTTGTTGTCTAAGGATGTTGTAAAATGGTCGTAGATATAATTGCATTTTATAAACATATTTACTTAAAAAGTTTAACATTCCAAGGAACTCTTGGATTTTCTTTTTATTTGTTGGTGGTTGAAGTTTTTGAATAGCGTCAATGCGTGATTTCAGTGGAGTGATTGTTTTTCTTTCTATGTTATGTCCTAAGAATTTAACTCTTGTCAAAAAGAAATGTGATTTATCGGGGGCGGCCTTCAGATTTTCATTCTGAAGTATTTGGTGATATGTTTCTAAAACTTTGAACATTTCGTCTTTTGATTGTGATTGCATAAAAACATCGTCTAAATAGGTGATTGCGTTTTTCTTGAGTATTAGTGGTCTAAAAATTTTGCTCATAAAGGCTGAAAATGCTGCTGGTCCTATGGATATTCCATAGAATAAGCGGTTGAATTCATATTGTTGGTTTCCGATAACAAATTGTGTTAAACGTCGTGATTGTTCATCTAGTGGCATTTGATTGTATGCACTATTCATGTCGGCGGTTGTGAAGTATTTGCCGTTTATTTTTGTTAAAATAACTTGTATTGGTTCAATGGGCCAATTACATTTTGATTCATCTATGAGTGAATTGAGGTATCTAGCATCGAGAACGATTTTTAATGATTCTCCTTTAGCTAGAATGATAACGGGGTTGATGAATGTGTTGCCTTTTGGTTGTTCTTCTTTATTAACTGGTGATATAATATTGTACTGTTCTAAAATATCGAGTAATCTGTTTACTTTATCATGTAAGTGAATTGGTACTTTACTTGCTCTTTGTTTTTTGAAAACTGCGTCTGGTTTTAATGGGAGATGTAGTGATGAACTGATTTTGCCAACATCGAATTTTGATGTTGCATAGACTGATGAATATTGAATTAGCTGTTTGGCTAACTTTTCGAATTCGTCTTGTGTTATTTGTGAATGTTGGAAATTAAACATTGTTAAAAATTTCTGTTGGTCCTCTGTGTAGTTACTGATGTTGAATGTAGGTTTGAAATATGGAGTTTTTGTGAAATAATCCGTATTTCTGTTTTCGTTACTTATTATATTATTTATAGATAATTCTTCATTAAGAATTGTAGATTGGCAAATATCTAGTAATTGGAGTATATTATTTACGCGATAGGCTTTTTCGTGTATTGGTGATATTGTAGCGTTAGTTTCACAATATCCTAAAAGTCCTAAAGGTAATGTTACTTGGTAAGGTGTGTTGTTATAAACATGTAAGGAAATAATATCTGAATTCGAATTTTTCAAATATTTTATTGAAGAGATTGTAATTTTGAAAAATTTATGAATAGGTTTGAATTCAAAATCTGACATATAAAATTTTTGTTTGTTTTGTTCTTTATCATATTGATGAACTTGTTTTATTGAAAAATTATAGATGTTTCCTGATAGTGGTTTCAGGTGTTTTCTTTGTTGATTAAATATCGGATAAAATTTTGAAAAGAATGGTGGTTGTTTATTTAATCTTTGAAAAAATGTTAATGATGTTTCTTTTGTTTTTGTATATTTATCTTTGATTAATATTTTACTATTTAGTATGTTAATTGTTGGTATATACTTTGAAATAAATGGTATACCAATGATGTTATATTTAATATCAGTAATATGGAATATTTGTTTAAATGGCTTGTTTAGAAGTTTGCTTTGCTCCATTGTTCTGGTAGGGAGGAGAAATAATTGGATTTTTCCGTAGTTTATCAATGTTGATCCTTGTGCTGTCGCTAACTTACTGGAGGTTTCAAGAGGTGTTAGCTTTGGGTGTAAAGTTTTTATTTCATTCCATGTGGGAATGTTTAGTATGTTTGATTCTGCTCCTGAATCAATTAAAAAATCTATTTCAAGGTCTGGTGGTTGAAATTCTTTATTTCTTGGGCTTTCTAAGAGAAATGGTATTGTCCAAATTTTTTCTTTGGGTTGTTCTTTTTGTATATTTTGATAAATGTGGTTTGTATTCAAGCATTTTGTTTTGGTATTTTTATTGGTTTGATCTGTAGTGTTAATCTCGTTTGTTTCTTGCGTCGTTGGTGTGGAATTTATGGGTGTAGTGTAATGATTTTGAAGAAATTCTGATTGATTTTCATATATGTGTGATGGAAAGGGTTGTTCATATATGACAGATTCATAGTCATTTTCGACTTTTATCATATTGATAGCAAGAGTGTTTTCAGTATCACTTTCTGAATCTGATGATGTACAGTTTATTTGATTGAGTTGTAACGCATCAGTTACTGTGTCATCAATACCTGGAGGGTCTGATGTAGTTTCTGGGTTAGATTGTACTTGATTGATTTGTCTTTGATGTTTAGGTGTACTACTTCTATGACGATTATTAGAGTTATTGTAGTGATTATTATTCCGGTGTGGTGATTGGGAATAATTTCTATAACGATTATTATAACTTGGGTGTCGATTTTGTGAATTATTTCGCGATCTGTTTTGGTAATTATTGTTTTGTCTGTTATAGTTCGATCTATTATATGAGTTATTCCTTGATCGATTGTTCGGGTAATTCTGGTTTCGGTTGTTTGAATAACTTCTATTTCGATTATAGGAGTAGTTTCTATTCCTATTGTATGATGAATTTCGTGATTGGTTGTTTGGATAGTAGTTATTTCTTGATTGGGAATTAGATCTAGAAACAAATCGTTGTGTATTTGAATTTGATCTGGAGTAGTTATTTTGACTATTCGGTCTATTGTAGTGATTTTGTGATGAATTATACGTGTTTCTTCGTTCTGGTGATCTTCCTCTATAACTTGAGTTATATGGAGATTGATTTCTTGTATAGCTTGTATTGTTCGGGAGTGGTTTTCCTGAACTGTTGTTGCTGTATACATTTTTGTTTGGTAGATTTTGATCTTTTTTCATGTATTGATAAAATGATTTATTTGGTTCTTTGTATTTTTGAGGTTTATTTTGACTATCTTGCTGTTTTTGTCTACATTCGGAAATACTATGTCCGTATCGTCGGCAATAATTACACCATTTCTTGAAAGATGGTTTGCCTTTAAAGTTCGGGTTCTTTTCGTAAATATTGAGTATTTCAGTGATTTTTTCAACGAGATCTGTTTCTGATTCTTGTATATTATTAATATTAGTGGGAGTCGTTTCAATTTTGTTAACGTATTGTAATTTCAAATTCTCCGTTTCTTCTAGTTTCATCGTGATTTCTGCTTGTTCTAGTTTGTCTACTAGTTTTCTAAAATCTAAATCGGGTTCTCGAATTGAAGAAGGATGGGATGCTCTCTTTTTTATTGCTATTTTCCTTAATTGTGGTGTTAAGGTCATCATTAAGATTTCTGTCATCTTAGTGTTTTTATAGTCGTGTGTATTTAGTGAATATGCTTTTCGAACTAGTGTTTCGATTCTTACTGCTATTTGCTTGATGGTTTCGTTTGGTAATCTGCGAATTTCATTACATAAAACTCTTTGTTGTTGTTTGTTTCTTTCGGAGTCAAACATTTTTGAAAATTCTTGTGTAAATCTTTTCCAGTTTGATTTTATTTCTTGAGGTAGTACTGAAAACCATTTTTGGGCTGCGCCATCTAAGGTTGTTTGTATCAACGCTGTGCGTCGATGTATCCAGTTTTGATGTAGTGGCGTATTAATTGGTTCAGGTCCTATATTTAAAATTAAATTTGCTGTTACTGCGTTTAAATAATCTTCTACAGAGTATTCAGGGTCTGTTCCTGTGAAAACCATTAAAGGTTTATTTGATGTTATTGATGATCCACCCATAAGGTATGGATTCATTGTCATTTGTAATGATTCAGCTGCATTTGGCATTTGAGAAAAATTTGAAAGTTGGTTTCTTGTTATTTCATGTTGTTGAAGATAATACGGGAGTGGTATTTCATTTTGCATTTGTGATGGTTGATACGAGTGTGTAGTCATTGGATTTTGTTGTTGAATTGGTTGAAAAGATTGTGTATTAATTGGATTTTGTTGTTGAATTGGTTGTTGATATTGTGCATCTATTGATTGTGGAGAAAAATTTCTATGATTTGTACGTGTTTTCTGTATTCCTTGTCTACGATATTCTTGAGTATTTGGTGCAAATATATCTGGTTGTAAGAAATCTTCATCTGAGGATAAATAATCCATTTGATAAGATGTTTGTTTTTTATTTTTATTTTGTTGAAAAAATGGGTAATTTCCACTGCGATCCTGTGGAGGATTTGGTTGAAAATTTGTGGAATTATATTGGGCCGTTGGGTTATCCCAGTTTCGAGGTTTTGTATATTGATTAAAATTTCTTTGTGGTTGATAATTTGTTTTTGATGGATGTGTATAATTATAATTATGGTCTGCAAAGTTGTTTCTAGTGAATGTTTTGCGTGTTTTTGATGGTATTGTCATGGGTTTGTATGTTTGGTAATCCATATGTGAATATTTAGGGGCAACCGAAGGTTTAACGGTTGATTGTAAGGTTACCTGTGTTTGTGAAGGATTTGTATTTCTTGGTGTTGTTAAATTTGGGCGTATTGGTGAAATACTTTGTTGTGTAGTTGTTGTGTGTACAATTTCTTCATTTATGAAGTGTGATGGTGTCTGGACATCTTGTTGAGTAAGATTCCTAGTTCCATTGAGGTTTTCATTGTGTATGACTGTAGAGTTTAAACTATTATTTTGTGTATCGGGTAAAAATGTATTATAGTTTAATGGTGTTGCATCAATTGTTAATGGTATTACTCTTACATAATCTCTTATGTAAGATATTGTACCTATTGCTTGACTTGAGATTGATTGTGGAAAGTTTATAAATGCGGAATGAGACCATTCGGGGTCCCAAACATAATCTGATTGTTCTGTGATAGCGGTATCATCGTTCGAATTTTGGGGTCTAAAATTTTTTCTTGCTTGTGCAATTAAATCAATATTGTGTGTAAAATAATCTATTATGAACCATGCTAAAATTTTTTGTAAATCGAGTTTGGTATGTTGTGAAACGTCGTCTTTCGTGAAATTTTCTTTAATGATGTTTAAATAACTAGAGAGTAGTGTGATTTCATGTCGTACTCTTAAATGTTTAGATGTTTCTGTCGGTGAGACATTTGTTAATGGGAGTTCATTTTCTAATATCGAAATATAACTATATATTAGTGCGAAAACTTCATTGGTGAAAATGGAGTTTGCTCTTTGTGAGTTATGGTATTGGATGCTCTTTATATATTCTGAAAAAACTTTTGAAAATTCTAAATCAAGGTCGTCTGTTTGAATAGTATATGTTCTATTATTATGGTTTGGGGAAGTGAATTCTATAGAGTAGATTCCATACTGTTGTGTTATGTTGCATATATCTTTTAGATAGTGATCTATGATTTGTCTTTTGATTTTTACATCGGGGAACTCTGTTTTACATGGACTGATTCCGGGTTCAAATAAATTTACGAGTAAATTTTGACAAAATATGTGTTGTCCTCTATCAGTATCTGCATCTACTATAAAAGGAAAGATTTCATCATCATCTGGAGTTTCGTCACCTGGGGTGTGCGTTGAACTCATTTTTTCGTTCGATGACTGTTAATATGTAATTATTAATGTGTCGAATTGGTTGATTCCAATTGTATAGATGTACTGGTTTGTGTTTATACTGCTTTTTTATTCTTCTTTTTCCTCTTTGTGATGAATTTGAAGTTGTTTCTGAGTCAGAAAAATATAATTGATCGTGTTGTGGGCAATTTTTATCTATTGATTCTTTTAGTTTGTAAAGTTCGTCTAAACTGTTGGTTTCTGATTCTGAAAATGCGTTTCGATTTTTTGAAAATCTTTTTCGTGTTATTTGTCTTTGTTTAGTTATTATTTTTCTCTTTAGTGTTTGTCGTTTTGTTCGAATGTATCCAATTGTTTGTGTATGAGGTGTGATTACAAGGTCGTATTTTTTGTTATCTATTTCACAATTGTGTAAAATGATTGTTTGTTTATTTCCTAGGTTTTTAAATGACATAAGGTTTAGAATGACGGATGCAAAAGGTTGTTAAATGATTTCTATTGACTTAAACTGTTAGTTCTTACGATTTTTTGGTTAGCTTAACCTGGGTCTAGTTGTTCAGGGTTGGAGAGAAAAGTATATCGATTCCGAAGAATGATTTTTACTTTCTCGTGACTAGTATAAGCTAAGGTGTTAACTTACTTAATCTTACTTAGGGGTAGTGATTGTGTTCAAGGGTTGGAGAATAGTAAATCGATCCACAAGGTTCAGGTATAATTAGAACGCGAGTAGTTCGTTAGATACTATTTTAAACTTACTAAGTCTAAGATTTATCCTGGGTCTGGTAAGAGGAGGGGTCAAGTGAAGGATGAATAACCGAAGTTCTTCACTGTTTATCCTAATTTGAATGATTAGTTTTGTTTAAAAATTTCTATTAGTCTTGGGTTTTTAGAAAGGGTTGGGTAGTGAATCGACGTTTGAGGTCGTTAGACACTAATTAAGTGGGTGGGGGAGAACAAAGTTGTTCTGTTTGATCCAAGGATAAGCCTTGATGATCAAATTTAAAATTTAATTAAGTAGAAAATGATTTAAGATCCAAGGATAAGCCTTGATGATCTGATTTTAAATTAAGTGACTTTAAATTTTAATAAAGTTTTAAATTTGTGTAAAGGAAAGATTTAGTGTTTTGATGATATTAGTGGGTTTATGATTGCTGTTATGTTTTAGGTGATGAAGCTGGAACAACAGGATGATTTATGATTACTAACCATTTATTGTCATGCTACTAATTTTTATTTTTATTTTCCAATAAATATTCTTCAAACATGTTTTGTATAATACTGCAGAATTTTAGGAAAACGATCTTAGATCTTTTTATCAATCGTTATTGTATAATATTAATTTGTTTAGCGCCTGAAATGATTTTGAAGATTTACTTCAAGGTTTTATGTTTGCAAATGGAAATCTAAATTCATTGCAAGTAGTATTCGAAATATAAAAGTTTGTTCTGGCTTTTGCCGAACTATCATATAACTATACGGCAAGTTTCTACTTTGTCGTATGTCGTCTTTGGTTCGATGTCTTCTTCCAATTCCGGGTAGTTCTATTATGGTTCGGAATATTGGCTCTGATCTATTGAGTCGGAGAGACATTTCAATTAAATTATTGTCGTATAACATTTTGTAAATGTTTTTGTCTAATTTCTAATCTAATTTTGGTTAATTCTAATCTAGTAAGGTCTTGTTCGAGACTTATGGTCGCACCAGATGAGTTAGGACTGGGGTGTATAACTCATAGAGTAATTTCGGATAGGGTACACCGTCTGCTCGTCACGCTATCTTATTTTCGGCCGGATAGATTCGTGCAACTTCTTAGTCTAATACCGATCCTAATCTTACTCTTATACTATCTAGTCTCAGGTTGTTTAACTAGTCTCTGCTAGGCTCAATAGATCTAGGGTATACTGGTTTATTGCGGCTGCTGAAGTGCTCGGGAGAGTCCAACTAATTTCTAAGTTAAATTCAAATCTCTCTGGTGCTGAAATTACAAGTAACTTCAGCACTTACAAATAAGTGGGTTGTTAGTTAGATGGATCATGATTGGTTAATATTAAATACTTTACATTGGTAAAACATTTAATTTATCCAATCATAAAATATAGTTTAGATCAGGTTCCAGTACTGGATAGGGGGTTTTAAACTGAGATGAATTAAAAAATTAGAGACGAAAGTATAAAAATTTTATTGCGAATTGTAACATTTAATGAAGCGTAATACGTAGCAACTGCACTGAATAGGAAATGAGATAAATTAACCTCCTTAAAAATTTATTAAAATCGATTATAATGCATTATATAGGCATAAAATTTATTAGGATTATGATCAGTTTTTATTGGATTATAGTCGATTATTTTGTAACTTTATAGATACTGACAATTTTAGGACAAAATAATCGATTTTGATCCATGGGCGCATGGTGCGGGTTGGACCCATTCTTCACTTGAACCATTTTGCCTATTGCTCCGATTCCTTTTGAAATTTTTTGAGGTAGTTATTTTTAGGTTGTAAATTACGAGGCCAAACTGTGCATTTTGTGCATTGTAAGCGGATTTCGCAACAAGGACGCTCCCTTTGTTCTTCGTTTGTTCTTTCATTTACTTCGCGTTCCGATAAAATTTTATTATGTTAAAAGACTTGTCCCTGGAATCCAGGAACATACCGACACAAAATTGTGAGCCTATCCAGTTCACAGTTTGGCCTCGTAATGCAGTTGTTAAAAGAATTTTGCAAGAATCTTGCAAAATAGCCCCTCCGTAATAGATGTACTATTTTTACTCTGGTTCAGGGAAAGAATTGCAACTCGTCATTAAATGAAATGCTTCCCGATTTGCAATGGAATTTGGGAAGAGAAAAATTGAAGAACGTTACCCGACCCATCAAAGATTCAAACTACAAAACATCTGTGTCGAGAGCGATTTTTCTTACAAATATAATTGCTGTACAATTACAATGACAAACTGGTCATTATGTATATTTTATTAGTTGACAATCAAAACGGAATGGTAATTTATTTAAATGTCGTTAAGGTAAAACTTACAATATTTAATTTGAAATAATTGAAAACTTCAATTGCCTGTGCAACGAATTTAAATCATACATGTTCAAAGTATAATTTAAACTGAACTTTCTTCTTTTTCAAAGATATTCGAGCCCGGATCAGGACCGAGCCTTGCTGAGCCCGGGAGGTAGTGTTACAAAGCACGCCAGATCTTGTTCAACAAATCCCTCTCCCATAGTTTTTTTGAGGACTCCGACTACAAAGAAGTAATGCTAATTTTAAGCATATACGAACACTGGTTTCTTTTTTTGTTGCACGGAAAATAGTCTATTTTTTTTCCAAACATGAAAGAAATAGCAAGCTTCATTAGCTCTTTTTATTCTTATTGTTTGATTGTTTAGACGAACAATCGAAAAATTGATACTTTCAAAAATGAGCGCAAAATTATGCTCCGGTTTTTTCTTCAATTCTGGGTCTGGTGATTGAACTTAGAACTTTGAGAATCCCCCCTGGACAAACATGCTTTTTTTGCGCGTGTTAGAAGTGCTAAGATTATGAACGAAACTTTTTCAGTTGTCCTTTTTTAAGCATACAGGATATTCCTATTTATAGCCTCTCAAAGTTTGTCTGGCAAAAAACATTGCAAGATTCTTGCAAGAATTCGAATAATCTCCTGAATTCTGCATCTCGAAATTCAAGTCTCGCATACTTTGCGAGATTCTTAGATTCTTCAAGTTTATTCTTCTTTTGATGTGTGTTTGGATCACAGATCTTTTTTGATCTTTTTCTTCCCTGCCATAGTGTAGTTGACTTGTCACTTTAGGTTAAAACATGGCTCCAAGAGTCAACTTTACGTTTTTTTTTACAAAGGACATAAAGTTTTCAATTTGCGAAAAAGACTTATTTTGCAAGTTCTGTGAATTTTCCAATGTTAAATATTTTAAATTTAAGGCCATACAGGAAAGAATATTTCGATTAGTATTATATAGACAATTGAACTCAAATTTTAACACTAATTTTTGTTCCGACTTTTGTAACGAAAGTAACGGAATATTTGTGCTCGGGATGGGTTTTTTCTTCAGACAAATTTCGAACTTTTAACTAGCCATTTTTGACGGGATTTTTTAAACTGTTCAAAAGATATTGTTGTCTTGAGCTTAAATTTGAGAAAATATTTAACCTTTAATTTTTTTTTCGTTAAGTTATGGGGGTTTAAAGAATGCCATTTCTGCCAATTTGGGACAATTAACGCGCGATATATTTCGCGCTACTAATGCGTAAGCGGAGAGTTAATCCGTCTTAGAAAGTGTTCCAAAATGATTGAAGGAGTTTATTTGCAAAAATAGATTTGTTATTAGGGCAAAACCTATCACTTTGTATCTATTATGGCATGTGGGGGGATGATTTCTTTAAAAAATCTCAAATATTATATATATTTTTTTCGTTTTTTCTATTAAATTTAATTTTTCTGGTTATTACTGCTCCATAAACCTTAAAAGGCAGTCGAAACATTCAGGGCTTCGCCCTTATACGAGCAGTCTTGTTATGGTTTGGGAGGTGTTATGCAATTATCAATTGAACCTTTAAAACAAAATTTATTGCTTTTGTGCAAATTTAATACGTATCTCTGGAACTGAAAGTATTTATCTGAGCCTTGCTGAGCCCGGGAGGTAGTGTTACAAAGCACCCCAGATCTTGTTCAACAAATCCCTCCCCCATAGTTTTTTTGAGGACTCCGACTACAAAGAAGTAATGCTAATTTTAAGCATATACGAACACTGGTTTCTTTTTTTGTTGCACGGAAAATAGTCTATTTTTTTCCAAACATGAAAGAGTTAGCAAGCTTCATTAGCTCTTTTTATTCTTATTGTTTGATTGTTTAGACGAACAATCGAAAAATTGATACTTTCGAAAAATGAGCGCAAAATTATGCTCCGGTTTTTTCTTCAATTCTGGGTCTGGTGATTGAACTTAGAACTTTGAGAATCCCCCCTGGACAAACACGCTTTTTTTGCGCGTGTTAGAAGTGCTAAGATTATGAACGAAACTTTTTCAGTTGTCCTTTTTTAAGCATACAGGATATTCCTATTTATAGCCTCTCAAAGTTTGTCTGGCAAAAAACATTGCAAGATTCTTGCAAGAATTCGAATAATCTCCTGAATTCTGCATCTCGAAATTCAAGTCTCGCATACTTTGCGAGATTCTTAGATTCTTCAAGTTTATTCTTCTTTTGATGTGTGTTTGGAGCACAGATCTTTTTTGATCTTTTTCTTCCCTGCCATAGTGTAGTTGACTTGTCACTTTAGGTTAAAACATGGCTCCAAGAGTCAACTTTACGTTTTTTTTTTACAAAGGACATAAAGTTTTCAATTTGCGAAAAAGACTTATTTTGCAAGTTCTGTGACTTTTCCAATGTTAAATATTTTAAATTTAAGGCCATACAGGAAAGAATATTTCGATTAGTATTATATAGACAATTGAACTCAAATTTTAACACTAATTTTTGTTCCGACTTTTGTAACGAAAGTAACGGAATATTTGTGCTCGGGATGGGTTTTTTCTTCAGACAAATTTCGAACTTTTAACTAGCCATTTTTGACGGGATTTTTTAAACTGTTCAAAAGATATTGTTGTCTTGAGCTTAAATTTGAGAAAATATTTAACCTTTAATTTTTTTTTCGTTAAGTTATGGGGGTTTAAAGAATGCCATTTCTGCCAATTTGGGACAATTAACGCGCGATATATTTCGCGCTACTAATGCGTAAGCGGAGAGTTAATCCGTCTTAGAAAGTGTTCCAAAATGATTGAAGGAGTTTATTTGCAAAAATAGATTTGTTATTAGGGCAAAACCTATCACTTTGTATCTATTATGGCATGTGGGGGGATGATTTCTTTAAAAAATCTCAAATATTATATATATTTTTTTCGTTTTTTCTATTAAATTTAATTTTTCTGGTTATTACTGCTCCATAAACCTTAAAAGGCAGTCGAAACATTCAGGGCTTCGCCCTTATACGAGCAGTCTTGTTATGGTTTGGGAGGTGTTATGCAATTATCAATTGAACCTTTAAAACAAAATTTATTGCTTTTGTGCAAATTTAATACGTATCTCTGGAACTGAAAGTATTTATCTGAACGCTTTCCAGGTTGAATTAAAGCCAGACAACTTTTTAAAATCAAACTTTAAGAAACTACAAAAATCTAGAAAAATTTGGAAAAAATCTCAAGCTCTAAAGTTTTTTTAATTCTTGCGAAGGGGTAAATTTATCTCAAACCTTGCAAAAATTTATTATACAAGGTCCATACATAGCCATCCACTCGATTTACTTCATTTCACATTGATGAAAAGATGAAACCGAGTCACAATTATGAAACTATCAGCTAGTAAACAAAAAATTACTCAAATAATAGCCTAGATGTTAAACCTCTCGCTTTTGGCAAATCAACTATTTTTTTTTCAAAAAAAATTTGAATCTGAAAAAATTTAATAACAAACAGTCCTCAAACTTTTTAATTTTCATATTTACAAAAAATGCAGCTCGATAAGTTATTACTTGGTTATTTTATCTGAAATTTAGTTTTGCAGCTTTTTTAAAAAAAAATCAGCTTTGAAATTAATCAAAATTGATTGAAATCTTTTAGTTCAGCGAAAAAGCTTGTAATTGAAAAGCTCTTACGCAAGTGCACTAACTGTTTCCTGTAGGCCTTGAATTTTTTATAAGAAAAAAAAATATTTTTTTTTCTAAAAACTACTCTTCTGTTGAGTTGGCATTGATAGCCGGAAAAGTATGTTAAATTAGAACGGATAAAACGTAAATTATTAAGTTGGCTAGAAGGCAAACCAACTTCGTTAGAAATTTTGCAAAGGAAGAAATTGACCTAATTGATTTTTCAACACTTTTCGTATAGCAGAATTAATTGATCAAAAAAGAGTGAGTAGCCGAAACACTTTTAACCTAGTTGTATGAAACCTTAGGATACCCGAAAATGCAAAAACGGATAAAACTGATTATTTACAGAAAAAAAAACAGATTTCAGATCTGTTGTGATTTAATATAGTAAAGTTCGACTGTACGGTTTTAATAATCGATTATAATGCATTTTGTGTGCAAAACTTTTAAAATGCTTATCTCCTCTTTAATTATTACCGAAACACTATAAATCTATCAAATTCTATAGATTCTATCTACAGATCGTATACAGATTACTTACATATTTCCTGCAGTTTAAGTACAGTTTTTCTACAAATTTTTTACTGATCATTTACAGGTTATAAACAGATTATATACAGATTTTAGAGATTTTATACTGACTATATCAATATTAAATACAGACTATATACTGATTTTCTCAACATCTCCGCCATCAGCTAATGTGATTATTGGGTAACAAAATTTGATGTATGCTTCTTAAGTATATTTTGTACTGATGTTTGATCTAAAAACAAAACTTTTAACATCAAAAACGTGAAATTTATGTTTCAAAATTTAATTCATTTTTTGAAATTTTTGCTGATTAATTTTTTCGCATAAAACTGCGCAAAAATGTTGATCTTATGAAAGTTTCTTGCAGAAAAAATGCACAAAATGTTTTTTTTTACTGTGATAACCGTTAGATTGCAAAGTTTTAGAGGGATCCTTTGAAACTTGTGAATTTCAGAAACAATTCTCCTTCTGTTCAGTTCACTAAAACCCTGACTTTTTTCTAACATTTGCGAAAAAAATACTTTAAGTTTTGGATGGTCAAAAAAAATTGTTAGAACTCTTATAGTTTTTGGACAATGAAATCAATTGAGAATTGATAGATTTTACACATATTTTTTGCAGATTATCTTCAGATTATCTACAGATTATATACAGACTGTCTACACTTTGTATACAGGTTTTTTTTGTAGAAATTTTATTTATTGACTGTATTCAGATTAACTAAAGAGTCTATGAAGGTTTGATAAAAAAAAATTGATTATTTGGACCCTAAAGACAAATTATTTGTGCTGGAACAAAAATCTGTTCGTTATTGAAACGATCGGAACCTTTTTTGAACGAAAATCAGAAACAGCAGCAATTTTAGAAAGAGCTGATCTAACCCTCTAACCTAAATAAGTTTATAGCTTTATCAAAGGCTCGGCTCTGGATTCCCATTAGTATACGCATTGTTCTGTGTGTTTAATATTGGTAGAGTTTGGACTGGTAATGAGATGAAATTCAAGTTGATGTTGGATGCTGTTTTGATGTGATTAAGAACATTTAATCTGCAAATTTTTTTAATATAAAATGTTTGCTCTCAAAACTAGCCGTAGTCTATCTTCAACAGTGAAAAGAAATTATTTATGGGTTTAATCTTTTTTAAATATGAATTCAACATATCCCTAAATTGAGTTTAGTTATTCGAGGCGGTACAACAGTCGTGAAGTAGAACAAAGCAGGAAAAAAAATGCTCAAACAGTGCCGAAAATCTTCAGTTTTTGGCTGTTTTGAAAAAAAAAGTTTAGCTTCGGCTTTGTTCTACTCTGGCTATTTGTGCACATAAAAAGGTTAGAGTAATCTTTACTTTATTGCTAATTTATCAACTTATTGCGTTGTATGACAAATTTACTGCACATGTATTGCCAACTTACTGCTTGGCTTATAAATTTTGCGTAACATATTTGTTTTACTGCAATCGGTAAGCACTTATTAAACTGATTTATAAAGTGTATTTCTAATTTTGTTGGTTTCCTTATTTTCAGAAGATATTGAGGAAATCTAAAACAAAGGGTAACACAAGAGTGAGAAAAAATTTTACCTTTAACCTACAACACTAAAACATGTAAGAAAATTTTTCAACTTAGTTAGTTTTGAACTAGCAAATTCCATTAAATGTGGAGTCGTAGTCGGGGAAAAATCCATTGAAAAAAAATTAGCGAAGTTGGGTGATTGCATAAACTAAATAGTTAATTAAGTTTCTTGTGCGTAGTAGGGGCCAAAGAAAAGAAGTGCCTTGATGATTTTGAGTTCTTCTGGAGGAACTTTGAGATCGTGGTTATGTTTTCAATCAGGTTTAGGATTCAATTTCGTAGGGATTCTAAGAGTGGGATTTCTACAGGTTGATTGTTTTCTTGTGGGATGATCATGGGGCGGGGTTCTTCCGTGGGGAAATTGTTAGTGTATACATTCGGCTGACTGGGTCAAAAAATATACATTTGGCGGACTGGGTCATAATTGCGGATGCCGTGAACGTTAATTGTTTTAATACAGTAAGCAAAATTGAGAAAAAAGGGGGAGGTTTGTTTGGAATTAATAAGTATGTAACGGTGGTGGGGATTTAGAGGAAAGCTTTGAAAAGGGAGTGTCTTTGATTAAAGTGTCAGTAAGTATGAATGTGAGTAAGCTTCAATTTTAGCATTAATTCAAGCGAGCAGTTGATGTCGCGCTCTTTAGAAATGAGGAAGTAAAGAAAAGTTGAAAATGATCAAATTTAGTAAAAAATGATTCATATTCTCTATTATTGGTTCCAAAGGTGGTGTTCAAGTGTTCGGATGATTTTAAATTCTTCAATTGTGGCAGAAACTTCGCGGTTAGTATTTTGTATTAAATTAAATAATTTGTGATTAAATTTAAAGTTATGAATTTTTTCTGAAAAAAGGGACTTCAACTGGGATGATAATGGGGCGGGAGTCTTCAAGAGGGAAGTTATTTGTGGTGGTGGGGGGAAACATACATTGTTCGAAGGAGATCGTAGTTTCGGAGATCGCCGATAGGTTAGTGCCTCTGATGCAATTGGTGAAACTCAAAAAATCAGGTGATTTTACTTTGAGTTGATAATTACTTAGCAATGATGTGGGTTATGTAAAATAGAACTTTGTATCAAGTTAATTTGAATCAAACGACAATAAGCGGGGTAGTACGGCAGTGCAGAAGTACAACAGTGCGAAAAAATTTAATGTTGTTAAGCAGTGACCGAACTATTATCTATTTGCAGCTTAATAAACACTGTTTCAGTTTTGGCACTCTTCTCATTCGACACCGTTGAACACCCCCAGATAATCTGTTAATGCATCATCTTCGCATGCAACAAAAATTACCAAATCTTAGAATTTTACAAAGTTGTGTTCTCATCGTCTGATTGGTCAGAAAGTACAAGAAAATATTCACAGATGAACTGAGAATCAGAAAGAAGTTAGCCAATGAGAATAGCAGATATCGCTTTGCCCACTCGTGATTGGTTGAAATCGGTTTTGTGAACTTCCAAGAAATAATCACTGCAGTTGAATGGCAGACAAGATAAACAAAACAAACTGACAGAAGCATTCTCGTTATTTTAGTCTTACTTCCGAGTTGCGGCTCGGAAATATCGGCGCGGCTGTTGTCCCGTGCAATCCCGCCGGTTGCGTTGTTCGGAATAGACGATGCACGCCGTCTAATCTGATCGTTTTTGGTTTCAATTCGCCTGGTAGCAGAAATCATAACGCCGACCAAACCATGCATTTTTTTTTACTTTTAAGAGCTTACATTTTTGCTTGTATTTTTGATTCTCTAGAAATGATATATTAATATAGCCATGTTTTATCAAAACTGATTGTGTTTTTTTTTGAAAATAGTTGGATTTTTTGGAGTCATGTTGTTTTTCTTGTTTTTTGCTTCTCAAATAAATGAACTTCACAAAATTCATCAATTTCTGTGTCAGCACTTATATCACTCCGAGCTTCTCGAAAAATATTTGTGTAATTAAAAATTTGTAAAAGTACATTGATAACAAATATGGTCATAATTGCGATTCCCACTTTCGCATTTGTACGAGAATGATGATGTTGCTCAGAAACACGAAGGAAATAGGAATAACTCCTCCAATCGAGCTGCGGGTCGCATTTTGATACAACCCTGCCAAATCACTGGCAATGAGTGAACAAGTATTTTCCCCGTTTTCGTTTTCCCGGACTGAATAAATCCACAAATAGGGCGCACAAACAGCAGACCCAAATAGGAATACGGCTGCCACACAAATGTGAGCTGATTTTTTTGAGGGGGATCAAATTAAATCTATTATTCGAACAATTTAGAAATTTCTTGTAATTCTGGTTCTCAAAGATGTTTCTGTCTTAAATTTCATTGAGCCCTACTCTGTTTCATTGAGAACTATTTATTATCATTTTGGGGTAGTACTGGAAATGACAGAAGATTATGGCGCCGACTGTTGACAAGCTAGAGTAAATAACAACAGAATTGGGTGTGAAATCTGAACAAAACACAAAACAAAAATAACAGGTCATATCAGGGCGAAGCCCTGAAAGTTCCAACCGTCTTTCAAGGTCTATGGAGCAGTAATTAAATGAAAAATTATTTTCATTAAAATAAAAAAATTTTTAATTTGAAATTTTTTTGAGAAAATCATCCCGCCACACGCTATATAGAGTACAAAGTGATAGATTTCGCATCATAAATTGTTTCCAAGAAAAATATTACCTCTAAGATTTAAAAAAACCAGTCTACAATATCTAATGAAAACTGGTCATGCTGAAAGATAGGCCTCAAGAGTATTTCCCCTTAATACCCATAGATAGTTATAACTCCCCCATAATAGTAATAAAAACAGTGTAAGTTGGCTTTACTTTCTCTGATACTAGGCTCGGAGAGGGGGGCTACAACGATAAAGGCAATGTTCAAAGACCCTATTTAAGACTATAACGGGACTAAAATGGAGAAAGACCATCCATATATAAGAGTATAATGGGAAATATTTATCCCTGGAGAAAACTAAAGGTTAATTTGATCCCTGTTTTGAATGACACGTGTCTTCTGTAGAAGAGGGGGCAGTTCAGAGCGATCAGTCTTTCTGAAGTGATGCAGCATATGAGGTACTTGGTACATAGAGGGAATAGAGTCACTGTGAACCAGATTAGCCGACAAGTCCACGAGTTGAAATGTTGCAGAGACACGCCTAGAAAATGAGCATTGTTGAAAATAAACGATAAACATTAATGCGCAAAACATCTCTGTCCGCATTCTAGAAAAGTTTCATAAAAGTTTGAGCAAAAACGGCGTTTGAGCATAAGAAACTTAAATTTTAAAGCTAAACAGTGTGGTAATTGTATTTGGAAAAGATTTCAAGTAGGTTAAAGATCATGGTTCTGGCAATTTATCAGCGCAATTCTAAAAGTCAAAATAGTTTGCAATTCTAAAACTCAATTCTAAAGCGCAATTCTAAAACTCAATACATATCCCTTCGTTCAATTGCAATGATAAACTTTCCCAAAAAATCTTATCGAAATGGAGATGCCACGCAATATTTTCACTCTTTGATGATAATCTTTGCAGCCTAGCTTAATTGTAACCCTTAATTCCACGCAATGTTTAGTTATGCGTTTCTGGCTGAAATATAAAAGTATTAATAGTAATTTACCTGCTGATCTTAGAAGTCCAGCTCTGATTCCCAAATGGCCACAGACTAAGAAATCAAACACAGCCAGCCACTGAAGAATGGTAAGTGTGAACGAAGAGTCTTTCACAGAATGCTGCACATATATCACGAGAATATTCAGAAACATTCCTGATACGGAGTTCAGACAAGGGACTTTATTTTGCTGTTTTAAAAAAAGTATAATATTTTCTCAGTGTTTTATTTTTGGAAAAAATGAAATCATAACTGTTGCGAGACTAAAAATTTTCAGGGTAAAACATAATTTTCAAATTGCAAGCCATTAATTTAAAATAAAAATAAAATCGATAATTTTTCGAAATTTTATTTAGGAGAGAGTTAGACATACAATTTCGAACCTTGGAAAAAACCTTAGTTTTTATTAGAACATGAACAAGTCCTCGCAAAATTCATTGACAAAAAATAACAAGAAAGGTTGCTTGGTATGCAACTACAGTGCTGGCGGTGATTTGAATTGACTGGAAACAAAGAATGTCGAAAAATGAACGAGTTTTTCTCAATTTTGGTTGACATTAGACTAACAGTTAATGTTCAATATGAGTTAGGACCGATGGGTATAACTCATAGAGTAATTTCGGATAGGGTACACCGTCTGCTCGTCACGCTATCTTATTTTCGGCCGGATAGATTCGTGCAACTTCTTAGTCTAATACCGATCCTAATCTTACTCTTATACTATCTAGTCTCAGGTTGTTTAACTAGTCTCTGCTAGGCTCAATAGATCTAGGGTATACTGGTTTATTGCGGCTGCTGAAGTACTCGGGAGAGTTCAACTAATTTCTAAGTTAAATTCAAATCTCTCTGGTGCTGAAATTACAAGTAATTTCAGCACTTACAAATAAGTGGATTGTTAGTTAGATGGATCATGATTGGTTAATATTAAATACTTTAAAATATCTAATTTATCCAATCATAAAATGTAGTTTAGATCAGGTTCCACCCATCCGGGTTTTACAGAGTTTTTTAGAATAGTTTTTCTGCAATTCGAAAGATGGATGATGGACGTTGGTATTTGGCGAACATCTTATTTCTTCTGGGTTTTCTTATTAGAGAAGTCCCAGATTCAATCGTTGTGTCTTCTCAAGACAACGACTGGGTTTTCGCAACAAACTCAAATCTGATTTCAGAATGGTTGGCTATGTCAGGTTTTTCTGTTTCATTGGTGAGAACTTCTTTGTGTTTGACCTTGTCTGGGAATGGCGTGGAGATTGTGCGTGGAGGGGATGCCTGGTTACTCGGATCTGTACGTTTACTTGAACATCGAGGTGGTCATTGGTCTAGTTCAATGAAGTCCTTTTCTGCGAAGTCAAGTCGTACTCTAAATCCTTTGAGTTGTGATTGTGGGCGGCATATTGATTGTAGTTGGCCATTCTTTCTCGAGTGTAGTAGGGTCGTTTTGTCTTTGGATGTTCGTCCTTGGTGTTGTATTCTGATCTATGTATTGCATAATGTAATTTACATTTTATAAAACTTTTATTAGTTTAATATTTTTTAATTATGATTTTAGTTAGTTGTTTTCACAAAAGCTTTTTGTTTTAGTTCAGTTATTTTGAAGAGTTACTCACCCTTGAGTAGCTCTTATAAAAAATAGGAGTGTGGTCACAAAGCGTGGATGTAGCACGGTGGGTTAGGCCGGCTATAGAGCATGCTCAGGACGTCCTTCCTGGTGGGTTAGGCCAGGAGTGGGAGTATGATTGCATGCGGTTTTTGTGAGAGGTCCTGTTATGTGACAACGTTTTATGTTGGGTTTGTTGTGGTTTTTCTTATGTTTTGTTGGTTGTGTCCTTTTTTCAAAAATCAAATTGTTTGTGGTATGGGTTTGTCTTTCGACTTTTTTGTGTTTTATTATTTCTTTCTTAGACTTTATAATAGTCTTCAAAAGAATAAGTTATCCAGTTTTAAACTGGGTTAATCCGGTTTGGGTACCGTTGGTTTCCTTTTCTTAGTCATGCTGTTATGCTATGTGTTGTGGTGTTTAGTAAGCTGCATTGGTTAGTTTTGTTTAGTATATAATTCCTTTCCAACCGGGTTAAAGGAAAGTTTGAAACGTGTTATCTTGTGTTAGAGTTATCGAGTGTGAAAGCTTGAAACTGAAATTCATTATTTTAAACAATTCTTCGTGGGCGAGCTGTGCGAGTTTGGATAGAATTCTTATGCGAGTGAATGAAAATATCAAAAGGTTAGTACTGCATTTGCTTCTTATGAATTTACTACATAGAATTTTAATTTTACTGCTAGTTGTTGGGGGAAATTAAGTTACAAATTTTCATCATTATTAGATTTACTGCTTGTGGGGGAAAAATTTATAAATTAATTTACTGCATTGGTATTATATTTATTTAATTGTTGGTGCAAAAATTTAATAGGGTTTTAAACAGTTTTGAAGAAGTTTGCTATTTTTTATTTTTCTTTTGTGAATTTTTCAGATGATCTAGGATGAAGGCTAAAATTCTAAAGAAAACATGGATAAGGAATGGTGAGTTTCTAATATTTGAATTAATTAGTAATATGTATAATTCATACTTACCTATTAGTCGTCGGGGAAGAAACTGTGGGGGAAAATGTCGTGGATGAGATCTGAAGTTGTTAGTAGTTTGGCTAAGATGCGGATGATATTTTTAGTTTGAAGCAGTGGCCAAAGCAATTGAAGTGCCTTAATGGTGGTTAGTTCTTCAGTGCCAACTGCAAATTCATAAGGTGTGTTTTGGATTAGATTATATAATTTGTGGTTGAATTTAGTGTTTATGGATGAATTCTAAAATGGGGATTTCTATAGGTTGTACAAACTCGTGTGGGATGAGGAAGGGTCGGGATTCTTCTGCGTTGAAGGTCTTGGTGATGGGACAAAAGATATACATTTGGGTTATGGGATCATAATTTCGAAGAATACCATGAAGGTTAGTACCTTTAATGCAATATGTGAAGTTAAGAAAGAATGGTGAGGTGTTTTTGGAATTGATGAATTGAAAACGATGGTGTGGTTGTCTGGAGGGAGTGTGTAGGTCAAAGTGATTTTGGATGAAACGATAATAAGTATATGTGTGTGTTTGTTTAGTGCGCAACATAATATCGTGTGAGCAGTGCAAATCTCTTTCATGTGGTGCAAGGAAATGAAAGGTTAGTGAAAATATTTGGAAGCGTTCTTTAAAACTTTCGTAGGCTTGCGTGTCTGTTAGTGCTTCTGAGATAATGTGGTCAAACTTGCGATCGAAGATATTTAGTGTAAACACATATGGTGTTTTAATGAAAAATTTCTCGGTGATTTGTGGGTTAGCGAAGCGATCGTCGTCTAAGAATTGATCTTGGTTAGTTCTGATGATGTTATGATCGTAATATTCTAGTGTATATTCATTAGCTCGGGGTGCAGTATGTGTTTTTAGTGATTTTTTATATCCAATGTAAGTAAATTGTCTAGGTGTTAGTGGTGTAGTGAGTTGATATAGCATGTCCTTATTTCGTTCTATATCAATATGAGTGTTAGATAAAGGTAAGCAAAGGGGATTTGTAAAATGATAATATGAGGTCCAAGGAAGGGTAGGCATTAAAACGTATTCGTCTACAAAGTTACGTGTCTCGTTAGTGTCATGAGGGGTGTTTAAGGTGTATTGTGGAAATGAGGGTAAGGTGATAGCTAAAAATTCTTTTGTGTTAGTGTGTTGTGGATGGTTGATATATTCACGGGCTGTTCCTGGTTTCGCTGGGAAAGGATGGTTGGGGAACTTTCTTTTAAAAGTGCGGTAAGCTCTATTAGTGCTGAGTGAAGATTCAGTAGTTGTGGATGATGGTGCTAATGAATCAGTATAAATTGAAGAGGGTGTAGGGGTAGGAGGGTTGGATGAATCTATTGTGGATGAGATTTGGTTTATGGTTGGGGTGTCAAGGTGATAGGATTGTTGTTGTAGGGTAATGAAATTATCTAGTTCTGGGGAGATTCGGGGGGTGTCTGAAGAATGAGATGATTGGTCTGAGTGAAGTGAGGAGTAGGTTGGAGTGACTTGGGAAGCATAAGAGGGTGTAGAATTGGTTGGGTCAGGGTTATTTGGTAGTAGGGGTTGAAAAGGGGGTTGGGAAAAATTTAAGGGATTGGTGTGAAAATTATTTGATGGAGATGGTTCAGAGTCGGCAAATTCATCGGGGGTTTCAATATTCGGGTTATTGAGTTGTGAGATGGAGTATAAAACTGAGATGTGTGAATTAGTATCGGAATTCATGCCGGATGTTACATTACTGGATGGGAAATCGGGTGGCGGAAAAGCAAAAAGTGGTATTATTGGGATTGGAGTGGTGAGGTTGGTTGGGTGGGATTTTGATCGGTGTAGGGATCCAAGTTGTCGGCTCATCGTGGGCTAAAAAAATTATTATTTTGAGACTAAAAAGCGGTGGTATGGGGTTGTTCTATAATTTGTTCATAAGTATTTTCATCTTGTGAGTGGTGTGGCATTATATGTTGGATGGGACTTTGTGATATGGTTGGTCTAAAATTATTATGTGTTATGGCTAAATTTCGAAAATTACGTGGGACTAGGGATAATGGATGGTTATGTGATAGGGGTGGTAACTGTGGTGCTGTTGGTGTTGTGTCTGCATTGTTATGTTCTTCATCGTATGTGTTCTGTCTTGTTGCTATTTTTGTGTTATATTCTTTTATTTGTGCGTCTAAAAGAATTTTGTTTATAGATGTAGAAAATATTCCAAAAAATCCTGCAAATAGTATGCGTGCTACACTTGCTTGTCTATTGACTTGTGTGTGTATAGCACATGTGTTATAAATTCCTTTTAAGAGTGAAAAAAGAAATCCAATAAAGTTAAACATTGCGTATAAAATAGTCAGTTTTTCTAAGATGTAGTAGGGCCATCCTAGAAAATCAAGAATTTCATTCTTGAGTGTAACAAAGCTAAAAATATTGATAGGTGATATATCTTGGGGACGGTATTTTTCACCGTTTAGATATATATAATCTTTAATGTCTTTAAAATATCCGCTATAGTCTTGCGTATAGATGTCTGCAAATCCTGCGGTTTCGGCAAGTTTGCGTAAGTTTTGGTCAATTGATTGTCTTTGTATTGTGTCCATTTGTGTTAATAATTCCTGGAATTGTTGTGTTCTAATGTGATGTTGAATATCTGATTTTGAGTATATTCCTATTGATTGTAAGTCTATATTTGGGTTTCGAGCGATAGCGCGAATGCTTTCTGGTGAAAATTTTTTGAGTGATTGCATTAATGTGGGATATGGGGTGAGGAGGTAATATTTATCTTCATCAGGGTTTAGTTGTACTACGTTGTGGCTATTTTCTGATCCACATGGAACTGCGGTATCCCAGAAATAGGTTCTTCGTGAAAGTGTGTCAACGAAATGTACTTTATTCTTATAAAAGATAGGGATTCTTTTATAACATCGTTTATCTTCAAAAACGTATAGTGGTGATACTTTTTTAGTACAAGTATAAAACCATAAGATGTTTCCTCCATAGTCTAAAAAATTTGATCTATTTCCTGATAGTAAATATCCTGCGTAGGGTATTTTTAATACTGCTAGTGCAAGTGATTGTAATATTTGTGTTCTTTCTAATTCGCATAGTTGGTGTAATGTTTCTAATTCGGAGAGTGACATTTCTTGAAAAATTCGGCTAATCGTGTAGTCTAGTTTCATATCTAAGTGAATATCATAGTGGATATTACCAAAATATGTACTATTCATTAGTGATAGTTCTTGTAAACGTGTGCTTTGATATCGTTTTGGGGTTTTAAATGTCCACCAGGTTTACCTGTATTCTTTTGAAAATTAACTGGTATATATGATGTTCCTTCGTTTAGGGGATGACTTGTGGCGTATGGGTCAACTTTTATTTTTCCAGTGGTCATGTCGAATCCATTTTCGTATTCAACTAATATTTCAGAGTATTGTGTTTTGTGAAGTGGGTTTCTGTATTTACATGCAAGTTCTGTTTCTTGATATATTTGAAAACGTGTTAATTTATTTTCTATATTATGAATGTTTCGAAAATTAGAACTTATTTTTCGTAATGGATCTACTTGTTCATATGGTATTGATTGTATAAAATTTTTTTCGTGAAATTTTATCATACGAGCGTGTATTTTTGCTACTTGAAATGTTGTACATGTGTCTTCGGGGAACCAAACAATTGATGCTTGTGTTCTGGTTGTAGGGTCGCAATAACCTTGGTCGTTTTTACAAGGTAATCTAATTCCTTGATAAATCATTGTGTTGTCTGATAAATCTCGTGTGAGTTGTATTTTTTCGAGTTGTATTTTCCAATCGAAAAACATTATTTCTTGGTATCCTTTATTTTTTGTGTCTGCTTTGCAGTTTGATGGGTCATTTATACCAATGTGTGGTATCCAGTGTTTATCGTGCATGTCATAGGTTAATCGTCCGTGTGCGCCGTTGTATGGGTATTTTTCATCTAATTTTATATGTCCTTGATATCTTTCAAGTTCTGCTTGATGTACAGAATCTGAAAAAACTTGGAAATATACTAAATTTCTATCTGTGTTTTTATTTTTTGTGATGTTTAGTCGGAGTAACTCGTTTTTACAATCTTCGGGATTGAGATGTAAAAGTCGTTCTATATTACTCTGGTAGAATGATTCATGGTCAAGTCGGTTTTTATTTCCGTTTGAGACTTGTGAACAATGTACTTTCTTTTCAGAAAATGTTGCTGTGAATTTATATCCTATAACTGTAGTTGCTCGGGCTTTTGAATAAAGTGTTGCTATGACATTTGTAGTTTCTATGGCTTGGGGTTCTGTTTCGCACTGTGATACTTGATTTATTGCATACTTGTGTAGTGTTTTTTCTTCGTTTTCTTCACAATCGTAATGTGTTACTAATAAATCTTGGGGTCCTGTGCGGGGAGAAGGGTTTATGTTTTGATTTGAGATTACTAGAAAAAGGAGTTGGAGAAAAATTAATAATTTTAGAATATACATGTGTATGATAATCCTGAGTATGGGTTATAAAATGTGATGTAACCAATTGTCTTTTTGGTATATCTGTCGTATTTATATATTACTTCAGTGGTTATAAATGGTGGTGGTAGTGATTGAGCTGTTATGTTTGGTGGGTTTAATGGGTAGGGATGTTGAGTAATGTTGTTTAATTTAACTGTGATTTCAAACTTTAATTGTAAACTGTTTTGTTGGAGTATTTGGATATTGTGATCACGGATATCGTCGTGAATGTCTTGTCGGTATTGTAATCTATTTAGTGCCCAGTTGTGGAGGCGATTACTTTCTAGATGTTGTCCAAATAATGGTGGAGGGGCTGTAAATGTATTCCAATCTAGTCTTAAAGGGATATTTCTTGATGATTGTTCTTGATATCTGGCGTCGAGATTATTTGGAAAATTTAAGTTAAAAGGTGGTAGTGAAATCTGGCTTATTGATGGTGTTGATGGTAGTGATAATAATTCTGGTAGTGATGAGGATGTTGTTGTATCCGTAGAAATATCTATTGGATCATTGACTAAATTTAATTCACCTTGTGTAAATGAATGTGTTGTCCAATATGGTAGTCGTGATGCCTGGTTTGGGGGGTTAAAGGGATTTTCACGTATTTGTTCAGATGTTGGTGTTGAACCTAAGTAATCTGATGGTAGGCTTGAGGTGCTACGTTGTGAAAGAAGCGTAGGGGTTTCTGGTAATATACCAATGGGGTTTTCTGGAGTGTTTTGTGATGGGGATTGAGGTATATCAAAATGAACTCGGGGAGTTTGAAAATTCCTGTTTCGTCGAGGATGTATAATTTGTCTATTTATTTCGACTGTATTTTGGTTTTGACTAGGATTTCTTATTCTACTTAATTTTTGTGGTAGTGTTGGGTATAAGTTATATGTTGGTTCGCTTAGAGGTGCTTGTCGTTGAACTGGTTCTAGTGGTTCTGATAAACGAGCGTGTCGTTCTTCAAAAGTGTATGGGTTATCTTGAAAGGAAATTCGTGTAGATGTTTGAGGATTATTGGTAGTTGAAGGTGTTGTTGGGTTATCTTGGGATGATGTCGGTGAAGACTGACTTGGTGACTTTTGGGTAGCAATTTTTGATAGCTTTTTGGTCTATTCTTTTAGTGAAAAAGTTAATGTTTATTAAAGTATTCTTCTAAGAAAAGAATTAGGAGGATTGTTGCTAGAGCGAATGTGATGATTGCTTTCTTTATACATTTGCATATGGTCAAAATGAGGGATGATAGAAATGTTATAAAAATTACAAATAGTAGAAAAATATCAGTTCTACTGAAAATAGTTCGTATCATTTAGACAAGTTTTATAAATTGTACCTGTGGATATAATCAAGGGTTTTTGAAAGTTGGAGAAATAGTTCGAATATAGTGTAGAAAATTAAAAAAATATTACAAAAAATGATTAAGAGTATTAGAAAAGATTCAAGGATATCAAAAAGAAATATTATGAAAGTTTCAAGTATCGTAAAAAATTGTTTGAGGTTTGTGATAATTTTAGTGACTGTTTGATAGAAGAGCATTTAAGAAATGGCTTCGTGATCGAATATTTTTTGTTGTTTGGGGCAATTTTCAAGTGTGGTCGGATTATTTATTAGTTTTTTGACAAGTGGGTTGAGTTTTGTAAAAAATTGTTGGGGGCAATTTTTATGGTGATCGGGAGGTCTTCTTTGTCTTTATTTTCATTTGTCAAATGATCTGGGGTATTTTTGAGATTTTTATACTTTAGGCTAAATAAAATGGTCGTTCTTTTACTTTAGGCTAATTTAACATATTTGTTTGGGGGGTATTTGAGGGCTGAGTTGGGGAAATATTGTTGATCTTTGGTTTATTAGATAAGGGAGGGTTATGATATTATGGTGATATTTATTTTAGTTGTCAAGTTGGAGTGGTTTGCTTATTTTTGACCTGGAGGTCGTAGAGTTATAGTTATAGATATGCCTGGAGTTTAATATATTTCGTCTAGTTGGTTTGTGTTAAAGTTATAGAAGGTGACGGATTGGATGAATCCTATTGGCTAATTTTGAACTAGAATCGCTGCGTGTTTATCAGCATGTTATCTTGAAAAATGAAAGTGTAAAATGTTTCAGAGGTGCAAAGATTTTTAAATGTAGAATTTAAGGTTGTTTTTGAAATTCAACTTTCTTTAATATTTTAGATTGTGGGATGAATACTTTATAATTTTTACGTGGTTGATTTCTAAGTCGTGAAGACTCTCTATGTTCTGATTTGTCGATTTGTTTTTGGGGTATTATTTGTTCTGTCATTTTTCTATTTTTTCTTTCTTTTTGAGATGTATTTTGATCGAGACTTTTTGTATTGTTTTTTGTGGTGTTTGATTTTGTATTTTGATTTCCGAGGTGAATATCATTTTGTTCCTTTGTTATGTTGTTCGTATGTGGGTTATTTTGAATAACTTTTAAACCTGTAAAAGAATATAATTGAGTTAGTTCGCGGAGTGCGTATTCTTTTGGATAATAAGGTAATAGGTTATTTCGGTGTTGAACGATTTCTTTTTTATCTGAGTCGGTGATTTTATATGTGACATCAGTGGGTTTTGCAATTATTTGGTATGGTCCTTTACGAAGGGGTTGTAACTTTTTTGAATTTCCTTTTTGAGTATTAAAATTGGGTATTAAAACAAATGTTCCAATTTTTAAATCGGAGGCTGGTGTAAAGCGTGAATTTATTTGTTCATTAATATTTTGCCTTTGTAACAACTTTTTTGTTACCTTTTGGTAAATTTCATTGTGTTTTTTATCTCTATTTAAAATCCATTCGGTGTGTGTACCGGAAGCTAATTTAAGAATTTGTGGGTGATGAAAATGATCTTCATCATGTGTGTGTGTAAAGGTAGGTTATAACAAATTGAGTCTTTATTCGGTTGACAATGACTTTGTGCATTTTTATGAGAGTTTGCTGTAAACATAATTGGTTTACGTGGCTTTTGATTAAAAACCATTTCGTATGGTGACATTCCTAGAGTTGTCGTGATTTGTGAATTATATGCTAAGGGAAATAGTTTTACATCTGCTGACCATTCGGTGTATCTTGTATCATTTCCATTGATGATACATCTGAGATATTCTTTTAATGAACGGTTCATACCTTCGACTAAGCCGTTTGTCCAAGGTGCGTGAGATGTACGTGGTTTGTGTTTAATGTTATATAAATGACATAGTGTGATGATTTCATTATTTATGAATTCTGTACCGTTGTCAGTAACTAAAATTTCTGGTAGTCCGAATTTTGCTATCAAGTGTTCATAGAGTGTTGTGTAAGCGTAATAAGCGTTACAATGTGGTACTGGGTTAAGTGCTACATAATGTGTAAATGCGTCAACAATTACCATAATGTAGGAGTTTCCTTCGGATGAGGGTGAAATTGGTCCTTTGGTATCAAATGAGATACGATGATTAAAGTACAAACTTTGTCCTTTAAAATCTTGTTTTTGTGCTATTTGTTTTTGATTTGGGTAAGGTTTGTTTAGTTGACATACTATACAGTCATTGCATAGTACTTTTATCCAAATTGGTGCATTTGGGAAATAAAAGTTTTGTATAAAATTTGAATATGTTTTTTCTGATCCAGAGTGTCCTTTAAAATTTTGTGTATGTGGAATGTTAAAAGCTATGAGAATCATACTTAAAGGGAGACAGGGAACTGTAGATTCATTTAATTGGTATTCTAGAAGGTCTGTCTTTTCATTAATTGTTGTATTATTAAATTTTCGAAAATATCGGAGGAGTGTTTTATTTCCTAAAATTGTGGTATCTGCCTTTACGGGTTTAGTTTTATATTTGTGCCATGATTTTAGTTGTCTAATTACTGGGTAAAGATTTTGATATTGTTTCAAGGTATTAATTGAAATTTTATCTGTTGGGGGGAGAAAAATGTTTTCAATTTCTAATTTAGATAAAGGAATTGTGTCAAGTGGGTCATGGAGGTCAAAAACTTGATTTATTGTGTATTTTGAATCATTTGTTTGTGGTCCTGATAAATTTATTTTATCAGTTAGATTTTCTTTTTCAATTAACGGAAAAACGTCTTTTTTATGCGAGTGTTGTTTTACTCTTTTTTGTTGGGTGTTATTTTTTATCCATTGTGAGTATGGAATTGGTTTGAAAGTTGATGTTCCAAGTAGATCAACTTCGTAGTGGTTATTTTGGCAATCTAAGTAAAGTGGGAAGTTTTGCAGGTTATTTATCTGTTATTGTTCAATGTCAGTTTTTACTGCATATTTGCATTCCAATCGGGGTGATGTTTCATTTTCTGCAAGGTAGAATTTTATGTTTTTGGGTATTTCAACTGTGGTTTTTCGTGTAAGTAATTCAGGTGGCGTATTTCGACTCAAGGTGTCTGGTAATGCAAGATTTTTTCCTGCGGTCCAAACTATATGTAAGTTTGGGAATTTCATTAAAATGAGTTGAAATCTATAAACTCGGTGGTTTGGATTAGACTTTTGTGTAAAAAGAAAGATGATTGGTTTATGGTCTGTGAATAGAACTGTGGGATGTTTTGATCCAAGTATCAGAAATTCATATTCTGTTAGTGTATATATTATGGCTGTACATTCTCTCATTAGAGTTGAGAGTCGTAGCTCTGCTTGAGCGAATAATCGAGAATTTGCTGATATGAGGTTCATTTTATTTGTACTATTATGTGATTGTAATAATGCTGCGCCGATGCCAAAGTTCGAAGCATCGCACATTGCATAAAATGGTTGATTTGAATCTGGAATTGTGTTTGAAATTTGTTCAGTTAGAAGTTTTTTAATTTCTTCAAATTGTGCTTGATGTTCTGTATTCCATTCAAAATTATTTTGTTGTCTAAGTATGTTATAGAATGGTCGTAGATATAATTGCATTTTATAAACATATTTGCTTAAAAAGTTTAACATTCCAAGGAATTCTTGGATTTTCTTTTTATTTGTTGGTGGTTGGAGTTTTTGAATAGCGTCTATACGTGATTTCAATGGAGTGATTGTTTTTCTTTCTATATTATGCCCTAAGAATTTAACTTTTGTCAAAAAGAAGTGTGATTTATCGGGGGCGGCCTTCAGATTTTCGTTCTGAAGTATTTGGTGATATTGTTCTAAAACATTGAACATTTCCTCTTTTGTCTGTGATTGCATAAAAACATCGTCTAAATAGGTGATTGCATTTTTCTTGAGTATTAGTGGTCGAAAAATTTTGCTCATAAAAGCTGAAAATGCTGCTGGTCCTATGGATATTCCATAGAATAAGCGGTTGAATTCGTATTGTTGATTTCCAATAACAAATTGTGTTAAGCGTCGTGATTGTTCATCTAATGGCATTTGATTATATGCACTATTCATATCGGCGGTGGTAAAGTATTTTCCGTTTACTTTTGTTAAAATAACTTGTATTGGTTCAATGGGCCAATTACACTTTGATTCATCTATGAGTGAGTTGAGGTATCTAGCATCGAGAACAATTTTTAATGATTCTCCTTTGGCTAGAATGATAACAGGGTTGATAAATGTGTTGCCTTTTGGTTGTTCCTCTTTGTTTACTGGTGATATAATGTTGTATTGTTCTAAAATGTCGAGTAATCTGTTCACTTTATCGTGTAAGTGAATTGGTACTTTACTTGCTCTTTGTTTTTTGAAAACTGCGTCTGGTTTTAATGGGAGATGTAGTGATGAGCTGATTTTGCCAACATCAAATTTGGATGTTGCATAGACTGATGAATATTTAATTAGCTGTTTTGCTAGTTTTTCAAATTCGTCTTGTGTTATTTGTGAATGTTGGAAATTAAACATTGTTAAAAATTTCTGTTGATTCTCTGTGTAGTTACTTATGTTGAATGTAGGTTTGAAATATGGGGTTTTTGTGAAATAATCCGTATTTCTGTTTTCGTTACTTATTATATTATTTATAGATAATTCTTCATTAAGGATTGTGGATTGGCAAATATCTAGTAATTGGAGTATATTATTTACACGATATGCTTTTTCGTGTATTGGTGATATTGTAGCGTTGGTTTCGCAATAGCCTAAAAGTCCTAAAGGTAAGGTTACTTGGTAAGGTGTATTGTTGTATACATGTAAGGAAATAATATCTGAATTCGAGTTTTTCAAATATTTTATTGATGAGATTGTGATTTTGAAAAACTTATGAATAGGTTTGAATTCAAAATCTGACATATAAAATTTTTGTTTGTTTTGTTTTTTATCATATTGGTGAACTTGTTTGATTGAAAAATTATAGATGTTTTCTGATAGTGGTTTCAAGTGTTTTCTTTGTTGGTTATATATTGGGTAAAATTTTGAAAAAAATGGTGGTTGTTTATTTAATCTTTTGTTTTTGTATATTTATCTTTGATTAATATTTTACTATTCAAGATGTTGATTGTTGGTATATATTTAGAGATAAATGGTATTCCAATGATATTGTGTTTAATATCAGTGATATGGAATATTTGTTTAAATGGTTTGGTTAAAATTTTGTTTTGCTCCATTGTTCTTGTGGGGAGAAGAAATAATTGAATTTTTCCGTAGTTTATTAATGTTGATCCTTGTGCTGTTGCTAGTTTGCTGGAGGTTTCAAGAGGTGTTAACTTTGGGTGTAAGGTTTTTATTTCATTCCATGTGGGAATGTTTATTATATTTGATTCTGCTCCTGAATCAATTAAAAAATCAATTTCAAGATCTGGTGGTTGAAATTTTTTGCTTCTTGGACTTTCCAAAAGAAATGGTATTGTCCAAATTTTTTCTTTGGGTTGTTCTTTTTGTATGTTTTGATAGATGTGATTTGTATTCAAGCATTTTGTTTTTTCGTTCTCATTGGGTTGATTTGTAGTGTTAATTTCATTAGTTTTTTGTGTCGTCGGTGTGAAATGGACGGGTTCAATATAATAATTGTGAAGGAGTTCTGATTGATTCTCATATATGTGTGATGAAAAAGGTTCTTCATATATAACAGGTTCATAGTCATTTTCGACTTTTATCATGTTGATGGAGAGAGTGTTTTCTGCATCGCTTTCTGAATCTGATGATCCACAGTTTATTTGATTGAGTTGTAACGTATCAGTTACTGTGTCATCAATACCTGGAGGGTCTGATGTTGTTTCTGGATTAGATTGTACTTGATTAATATGTCTTTGATGTTTAGGTGTACTACTTCTGTGGCGATTATTAGAATTATTATAGTTATTATTATTCCGGTGTGGTGATTGGGAATAATTTCTATAACGATTATTATAACTTGAGTGTCGATTTTGTGAATTATTTCGCGATCTGTTTTGGTAATTATTGTTTGGTCTGTTATAGTTCGATCTATTATATGAGTTATTCCTTGATTGATTGTTCGGGTAATTCTGGTTTCGGTTGTTTGAATAACTTCTATTCCGATTATTGGAGTAGTTTCTATTCCTATTGTATGATGAATTTCGTGATTGATTGTTTGGATAATAATTATTTCTTGATTGGGAGTTAGATCTAGAAACAAATCGTTGTGTATTTGAATGTGATCTGGAGTAGTTATTTCGACTATTTGGTCTATTGTAGTGATTTTGTGATGAATTATGCGTGTTTCTTCGTTCTGGTGATCTTCCTCTATAACTTGAGTTATATGGTGATTGATTTCTTGTATAATTTGTATTGTTCGGGAGTGGTTTTCCTGAACTGTTGTTGCTGTAGACTGTTTTGTTCGGTAGATTTTGATCTTTTTTCATGTATTGATAGAATGATTTATTTGGTTCTTTATATTTTTGAGGTTTATTTTGATTGTCTTGCTGTTTTTGTCTACATTCAGAAATACTATGTCCGTATCGTCGGCAATAATTACACCATTTTTTGAAAGATGGTTTGCCTTTAAAGTTTGGGTGTTTTTCGTAAATATTGAGTATTTCAGTGATTTTTTCAACGAGATCTGTATCTGATTCCTGTATATTGTTTATATTTGTGGAAGCTGTTTCAATTCTGTTAACGTATTGTAATTTCAGATTTTCCGTTTCTTCGAGTTTCATTGTGATTTCTGCTTGTTCTAGTTTGTCTACTAGTTTTCGAAAATCTAAATCGGGTTCTCGAATTGACGAAGGATGGGATGCTCTCTTTTTTATTGCTATTTTCCTTAATTGTGGTGTTAAGGTCATCATTAAGATTTCTGTCATCTTTGTGTTTTTATAGTCATGTGTATTTAATGAATATGCTTTTCGAACTAGTGTTTCGATTCGTACTGCTAATTGCTTGATGGTTTCGTTTGGTAATCTGCGAATTTCATTACATAAAACTCTTTGTTGTTGTTTGTTTCTTTCGGAGTCAAACATTTTTGAAAATTCTTGTGTAAATCTTTTCCAATTTGATTTTATTTCTATAGGCAATACTGAAAACCATTTTTGGGCTGCGCCATCTAGAGTTGTTTGTATTAACGCTGTGCGTCGATGTATCCAGTTTTGATGTAGTGGCGTATTAATTGGTTCAGGTCCTATATTTAAAATCAAATTTGCTGTGACTGCATTTAAATAGTCTTCTACAGAATATTCAGGGTCTGTTCCTGTGAATACCATTAAAGGTTTATTTGATGTTATTGATGATCCACCCATAAGGTATGGATTCATCGTCATTTGTAATGATTCTGCTGCATTTGGCATTTGAGAAAAATTTGAAAGTTGATTTCTTGTTATTTCGTGTTGTTGAAGATAATATGGGAGTGGTATTTCATTTTGCATTTGTGCTGGTTGGTACGAGTTTGCAATCATTGGGTTTTGTTGTTGAATTGGTTGTTGATTTTGTGTATTTATTGGTTGTGGAGAAAAAATTCTATGATATGTATGTGGTTTCTGTATTCCTTGTCCACGATATTCTTGATTATAGGGTGTAAATATATCTGGTTGTAAGAAATCATCATCTGAGGATAAGTAATCCATTTGATAAGATGTTTGTTTTTTATTTTTATTTTGTTGAAAAAATGGATAGTTTTCACTACGATCCTGTGGAGGATGTAAATTTGTTTGGAAATTTACTGAATTAGGTGGTGCCATTGGGTTATCCCAGTTTCGAGATCTTGTATAATTACTAAAATTTTTTCGTGGTTGATAATTTGTTTTTGATGGATGTGTGTAATTATAATTATGGTCTGCAAAGTTGTTTCTAGTGAACGTTTTGCGTGTTTTTGGCGGTATTGTCATGGGTCTGTGTGTTTGGTAATCCATGTGTGAATATTTTGGGGCAACTGAAGGTTTAACGGTTGATTGTAAGGTTACCTGTGTTTGTGAAGGGTTTGTATTTCTTGGTGTTGTTAAGTTTGGACGTATTGGTGAAATACTTTGTTGTGTAGTTGTTGTGTGTACGATTTCTTCATTTATGAAGTGTGATGGTGTCTGGATATCTTGTTGAGTAAGATTCCTAGTTCCATTGAGGTTTTCATTGTGTATGACTGTAGAGTTTAAACTATTATTTTGCATATCGGGTAAAAATGTATTATAGTTTAATGGTGTTGCATCAATGGTTAATGGTATTACTCGTACATAATCTCTTACATAAGATATCGTACTTATTGCTTGACTTGAGATTGATTGTGGGAAGTTTATGGATGCGGGATGAGACCATTCGGGGTCCCAAACATAGTCTGATTGTTCTGTGATGGCAGTATCATCGTTTGAGTTTTGGGGTCTAAAATTTTTTCTTGCTTGTGAAATTAAATCAATATTATGTGTGAAATAATCTATTATGAACCATGCCAAGATTTTTTGTAAGTCGTGTTTTGTATGTTGTGAAACTTCATCTTTCGTGAAATTTTCTTTAATTATATTTAGAAAACTAGAGAGTAGTGTGATTTCATGTCGTACTCTTATATGTTTAGATGTTTCTGTCGGTGAGACATTTGGTATCTGGATTTCGTTTTCTAATATCGAGATATAACTATATATTATCGCAAAAACTTCATTGGTGAATATGGAGTTTGCTCTTTGTGAGTTATGATATTGGATGCTTTTTATATATTCTGAGAATACTTTTGAGAATTCTAAATCAAGGTCGTCTGTTTGAATTATATATTTACTGTGATTCTGGTTTGGTGAGCTGAATTCTATGGAGTAGATTCCGTATTGTTGTGTTAGGTTACATATATCTTTTAGATAGTGATCGATAATTTGTCTTTTGATTTTTACATCTGGGAACTCTGTTTTACATGGACTGATTCCGGGTTCAAACAAATTTAAGAGTAAATTTTTGCAGAATATATGCTGTCCTCTATCAGTGGTTGCATCTACGATAAAGGGGAAAATATCATCATCATCTGGACTTTCTTCACCTGGGGTGTGCGTTGAGCTCATTTTTTTGTTTGATGACTGTTAATATGTAATTATCAATGTGTCTAATTGGTTGATTCCAATTGTATAAATGTACTGGTTTGTGTTTATACTGCTTTTTTATTCTTCTTTTTCCTCTTTTTGATGAATTTGAAGTTGTTTCTGAGTCAGAGAAATATAATTGATCGTGAATTGGGCAATTTTTATCTATTGATTCTTTTAGTTTATAAAGTTCGTCTAAACTGTTGGTTTCTGATTCTGAAAATGCGTTTCGATTTTTTGAAAATCTTTTTTGTGTTATTTGTCTTTGTTTAGTTATTATTTTTCTCTTTAATGTTTGTCGTTTTGTTCTAATGTATCCAACTGTTTGTGTATGAGGTGTGATTACAAGGTCGTATTTTTTGTTATCTATTTCACAATTGTGTAAAACGATTGTTTGTTTATTTCCTAGGTTTTTAAATGACATAAGGTTTAGGATGACGGATGCAAAAGGTTGTTAAATGATTTCTATTTGCTTAAACTATTAGTCCTTACGATTTTTTGTTAGCCTAACCTGGGTCTATTTGTTCAGGGTTGGGGAGAAAAGTATATCGATTCCGAAGAATGATTTTATACTTTCTCGTGGATAGTATAAGCTAAGGTGTTAACTTACTTAATCTTACTTAAGGGTAGTGATTGTGTTCAGGGTTGGAGGATAGTAAATCGATCCACAAGGTTCAGGTATAATTAGAACGCGAGTAGTTCGTTAGATACTATTTTAAACTTACTAAGTTTAAGATTTATCCTGGGTCTGGTAAGAGGGGGGATCAAGTGAAGGATTAATAACCGAAGTTCTTCACTGTTTATCCTAATTTGAATGATTAGTTTTGTTCAAAAATTTCTATTAGTCCTGGGTTTTTAGAAAGGGTTGGATAGTGAATCGACGTTTGAGGTCGTTAGACACTCGTTAAGTGGGTGGGGGAGAACAAAGTTGTTCTTTTTGATCCAAGGATAGGCCTTGATGATCAAGTTTAAAAATTAATTAAATAGAAAATGATTTAAGATCCAAGGATAAGCCTTGATGATCTGATTTTAAAATTAAGTGAATTTAAGTTTAAAATGTTTTAAATTTGTGTAAAGAATAGATTTAGTATTTTTATGATATTAGTGAGCTTATGATTGCTGTTATGTTTAGGCGATGAAGCTGGAACAACAGGATGATTTATAATTACTAACCCTTTATTGTCATGCTACTAATTTTTATTTTGATTTTTCAATAAATATTTTTCAAACATGTTTTGTATATTACTGCAAAATTTAGGAAAACGATCTGAGATCTTTTTATCAATCGTTATTGTATATTTATAATTTTGTTTAGCGCCTGAAATGATTTTGAAGGTTGACTTCAAAATTTTATGTTTGCAAATGAAAATCTAAATTCATTGCTAGTAGTATTCTAAATACAAAAGTTTGTTCTGGCTTTTGCCGAACTATCATATAACTATATGGTAAGTTTCTGCTTTGTCGTATGTCGTCTCTGGTTCGAGGTCTTCTTCCAATTCCGGGTAGTTCTGTTATCGTTCGGAATATTGGCTCTGATCTATTGAGTCGTAGAGACATTTCGATTAAATTATTGTCGTATAACATTTTGTAAATGTTTTGTCTAAATTCTAATCTATTATTGGTTAATGCTAAGCTATTAAGGTCTTGTTCGAGACTTATGGTCGCACCAGATGAGTTAGGACCGATGGGTATAACTCATAGAGTAATTTCGGATAGGGTACACCGTCTGCTCGTCACGCTATCTTATTTTCGGCCGGATAGATTCGTGCAACTTCTTAGTCTAATACCGATCCTAATCTTACTCTTATACTATCTAGTCTCAGGTTGTTTAACTAGTCTCTGCTAGGCTCAATAGATCTAGGGTATACTGGTTTATTGCGGCTGCTGAAGTACTCGGGAGAGTTCAACTAATTTCTAAGTTAAATTCAAATCTCTCTGGTGCTGAAATTACGAGTAATTTCAGCACTTACAAATAAGTGGATTGTTAGTTAGATGGATCATGATTGGTTAATATTAAATACTTTACATTGGTAAAATATCTAATTTATCCAATCATAAAATGTAGTTTAGACCAGGTTCCAAAAGATTATGACGGAATAATGTTGTCTAAAATGTCATTATTATCGATAATGGACGCAATTTTAGACGATGAATTTTCATTAATCATTAATTTTTATAAAAACACTATCCCTTCAAATCCATTATAATATTATCAGCCATTTAAAGCCCATTTTAATTGATTATAACATCTAATTATTTGCTAAGCTTGCAACAACTTCTGCTATACATATTAACTACTTACGTCAATTTGACTGAAAAAAAAAACAATAACAAAAAACTAAAACACAACAGGAGACAAAGCTCCTCCCAATTTTCAATTGTCGATACTATGAATGAAGGTAATCAAATTGTTTCATGATGAAAAAATGACAAAAAAAAACAACCAAAAGGTTTATTTTTGGCACTGTTTTTCGACTTTCAATTTCAATTATCCCAGCTGAAAAGTAATAATCAAAATACCTCTAGTGATAACATACCAAAACTATTGAAGTACTGATTCGAATGACATTCAAAAACACCAATTAAATGTCCCATGTCGACAAAAACCAGTTTGAAAAATTTGCTTCCAATTGCAGTTTCGAGCTAGTAAAAAAAGCAAATGGGTGCTATGATAGGATATGAGGCTCTTATTCAAGCCCGATAAAATAATTATTTTTGTTCCACAAACCCAGATTCATTCAGCATTATGATAAAATTGTTATATGATAAACACCCTTGGTTTTTTTTTGTTAGGCTTTTTGTTTTTGTGTTTGTTATGCTTTTAACTTTGATGCCAAATGTAGTCTATTGCGCCCAAATTGCTCATTTTCTAAGTTTTCGTTCCCATAAAATAAGAAACAATTTGAAACAATTACAAAAATGAAAA